>NC_074682.1:55241781-55438584 GCF_029448725.1 Salvelinus fontinalis | reverse complement strand
GTTAACTTTATATAGTTTAGTTCATGCTTAAAATGCTCCTGAAATCAACGTACCTTATTAGTGCCCGTCACTAACACTTCACCAGGCTAATGTATGTCTGGCCAGTGTTGTGTAACTCCTGTGTTGTCCTTGCAGTAAGCAGCATCATATGTGAAGGCTCTGATTCTCAACTACTATGTGTTCAGCTGGTCAACACTACCGTACAGTGTATTCATGTGGAGACGTATGTTAGTCACTAGCCCACACATACAACCAGATTTGGTAATCCTTTTCTTCGTTCTCTTCCTCAGATCGGGGTGAAATCCATATTCAGCGTGCCAACTATGGTCGTCGTCAACACGATGTGTGTTCCATTGGGCGCCCACATAAACAACTCAAAAACACCAACTGCCTCAGCACATCCACCACAAGCACAATGGCAGAAAGGTACTTAAACCTTTAGTGTGCATTTACCCTTAGGCACTCATTGGCTGTGATGTTAACCTCTACCTGTTTCACACAGGTGTGACGGAGAGCGCCAGTGTATCGTCAAGGTATCCAACTCCGTGTTCGGTGACCCCTGTGTCGGAACCTATAAGTACTTGGATGTGGCTTACACCTGTTACTGAATGTGAGTGTTGAATATGTTCATGCACACATGACTGGGAACTAGAATGCTGGTACTGATGGTTTGTCTTGCAGAATATCTTCCTGGGGAACCTGAAGATGTACAAGGCTTCTGGGACATTTTCATCGGGTCGTGCTGTTTTTTCCTCCAACCGCCCAAATCAACTTCAGTGACCATTGTAAACCTGTGCATTTTGTGCTGAAACATTTCTTAAACAATTTCTTAACTGTGGTTGTTGGTCTGAATTAAATGACGTGGCTGGAAGACGATACTGGTTGACTCTTGTATATTACTAAATGTCACATCAATATTACTTACCATGTGTCCGATATTCTCTCTTACACAGTGTTCACCGGTCTCATTTTTACCTGGGGCTAACGGGCCTTTGTCTTGATGTCTGTCATCTGTGCCCACCTTTAGGCAGTTGTAGACAAGTTTAATACTCATTGTGATCAGACTTTCCTGACCACCTCAGGTGGTGTGATCTGGATGGTCAAACTATTTTTAAATCAATTGAACCTGCGTCTCAAATCATTGACAGGTAGTACTAATGACATCAGCAGCCTTAATGGTCCTAATTTGTAATTAATCATCAGCTAATCTGGTCACAAAGCAGACCTGGATGCGTGAGGCATTTTTATACAATGTGTAGACCCTACAAACATTGATAGTTAAGTGGTTGGATCATGAACCAAATGTTACTGTGTAAATTCAGCTAGACTATTTCTTCTCTTAATAAACATACTTGCAGTGAAGCTGCCCAACTACATCACATTAGTCTAACAGCTTCTTATCCAGAGACGCACGTCAACAAATCTCCCACAATGTCAAAGGGGGACCTGACCGATACAGCCATCCAAGAGCTGCCCCTCAACCATCACATTCCACCCTGAGACATAAAATAATTCCATTCCCTACCCCATGCACCAAATAAGAGAAACAGCCAGGCCAACAATGTTTGAGTGCATGTATGGCACCATGTCCATCTGAGCATTTGAAGTAGTATGCATTTGTACAAACACCTTCATGGCATAAGCCTCAACTGTATCAACACAGCCCCTCAGTGTCATTCAAATGTACGTTTTATCTGGAATTTATTTTACATCTCATTCTATCCTTCACCCAGCAACTCCACCCCCACTTGTCTCCAATTCCACATCCCAACCCTCAGCTTCCCTTAGCCCATCCCACCTGTCTCTGCTGGCCACACACTTTGGATTTCTACGCAGCATGTATATTTCAACTATGCTGTGATTAAAATACCATTTCTATTGAATAGACTCTACAGACTTAAACCGTTATTGGTAATTGATCTCCAACAGTATATCTAGGGTCAATATTAGATCAATGTTTTGCATTTTCAGCTATTCCTGAGAACCTACTTGAGGGCAATACTAAAATAAATGGTCAATTGATTCTGTATTCTCACAACAAAATTTGCATTAGCTGAAAAGCACAAGTCTTGAATCATCTCATACACCCTGTACCATGGAATCGGTAAATTAAAAATCTCTTCCCAACAATTTTGCAATATGTATGGCACATATCAACATCCTGGTCCTCAAATGATACTGGTATACATTCCTATTTTTATTCCGCTGCAAATTTTGATCCTTCAAATTGGGCAGACAGACCACTTCCCTGCATCCTTCTGCTGCCACCTGCCTCCATTGTTGGTGTAATGCTGTAATCAATTGGTTATAATCTTGGACTGAGCAGACCTTTCCATCTATTTCTGATAACTCTATAAAAGACAACTCACCTATTCCAATTTACAATATCATTTAATAACAAAATTCCCCTTTCAAACTGTTTCCTGTAAAATACAGGTATTTTATCAACCAGCGCATTTAAATTCAGCATTAATATTTATTCTATCTTTTCAGGTGGATGACATTTAAATTGTAGCCAGCTCTGCAATGCTTGTTTGAAAAAGAGAGATACTTAGAAAAAGGTATCATTTGCAATCAAAAATCAAACATCGAAATCTGTACACAGGCAAAAGGGCTATTTAAGTGGATCAATGTTTCTTAGTATTTTACTTGAGAACCATTTTGGGTTCAAATACATCTTTTGACTAAGTGAAGATTTTAGACATGTTAGTGCTTTTATATTTAATAATCTCACAACACCCAAATCATATTCATTATAGCTAGGCCTGCATACCACCTCATTCATCCCCCCTCTTCTCCCCTGTAACTATTCCCCAGGTTGTTGCTGTAAATGAGTATGTGTTCTCAGACAACTTACCTGTTTAAATACAAATATACAAATGGATAAATATAGATAGGCACACTGTATCTTGTCATAATTAGGTTTTAGTCCAGACAGTCCAGAAAAGTTATCTAGATCTTCAATGAGACATTACAGGGATCTAGCTAGCAGACTAAATATAAAACTTGAGTAATCGGCATACATGGACACCTTTGTTTCTAAGCCTTGGATTTCTAATCCTCTAATGTTGTTATTTGATATGATTTAATAGCTGGCATTTTGATGGCCATAACGAATAGATATGGTGACAGCGGACACCCTTGTTTAACTCTTCAAAACTCTCTGAGAAGTAGCCGCTATTTACTATTTTACACCTGAGGTTGCTATCCATTACTTTTACCCATTTCTAAGAGAATCACCGAAATTATAAACATCCAGGCATTTTATGAATACATTTCTAGTACGTAATTGCCTGTAGACCCTGTCACATACGTCTCTTGCCTGGGGCATTGAATTGCGACTCCATTTTGTCCCTATACTGACATTCTGCTTGTTTGATTGCCTTGTGGAGGGAATAACTACACTGTTTATATTCAGCTATATTCCCCGACCTCTTTCCATGGTTGAATGCGGTGGTTTGCGCTTTCAGTTTTGCGCGAATGCTGCCTTCTATCCACAGTTTCTGGTTGGGGTAGGTTTTAATAGTAACACTGTGTACAACCTCTCCAATGCACATTCTAATAAGTTCACTCACAGAGTCGGCGTATAAATCGATTTTATTGTCTGAGGCTTCCTGGAATATTTTCCAGTCCACGTGATCAAAACAATCTTGAAGCGTCGATTCCGATGGATCAGATGAGCGTTGAATGGTTTTAGTCACGGGTACATCCTGCTTGAGTTTCTGCCTATAGAGCGGTATGAACAAGATGGAGTCGTGGTTGGATTTGCTGAAAGGAGGGCGGGGGAGGGCCTTGTATGCAACGCGGAAGTTAGATTAACAGGGGTCGAGGCGTTTTGCTCGAGCAGGTACGAAAGTCAATGTGCTGGTAAAATTGAGGTATTCTTGTTCTCAAAATAGCTTTCTTAACATCCCCAGCTTCAGTAAATCAGCCTAAGGATATATGGTTTCCGGGGGAAGGGGGGAGTATACACGGCCGTGACTATAATCAAAGAGAATTGTCTTGGGAGATAAAGCGGTCGGCATTTGACTGTAAGGATTTCTAGGTCAGGTGAACAAAAGGACTTGAGTTACTGTATGTTCATAAACCACCGCCCTTCCACTTACCAGAGAGATGTTTTTTTCTGTCGGCGTGACGCATGAAGAAACCCGATGGCTGTATCGACTCTGACAAAGTATCCTGAATGAGCAATGTTTCCGTGAAACATAGAATGTTAATATCTCTGATGTCTCTCTGGAAGGCAACTCGTGCCCTAATTTCATCCACAAATTACTACATAATTTCCCAAAATTTTCGAACAAACTCTATGTATGTTGTAATATGATGTTACAGGAGTGTCATCTGAAGAATTCTGAGAAGGTTAGTGAAAAAATTAATACATTTTAGTGGTGATAATGCTATCGCTCCTTTTGCCGTGAATCAATGCTGGGGTAATGTTTGCACATGTGCTATGCTAATATAACGATTTATTGTGTTTTCGCTGTAAGACACTTAGAAAATCTGAAATATTGTCTGGATTCACAGGATCTGTGTCTTTCAATTAGTGTACGCTGTGTATTTTTAAGAAATGTTTTATGATTAGTAATTAGGTAATACACGTTGCTCTCTGTATTTATTCTAGTCGAGTTGTGATGGTGGGTGCAATTGTAAACTATGATTTATACCTGAAATATGCACATTTTTCTAACAAAACCTATCCTATACAATAAATATGTTATCAGACTGTCATCTGATGAGGTTTTTTCTTGGTTAGTGGCTATCAATATCTTTATTTGGCCGAATTGGTGATAGCTACTGGTGGTGAGAAAAAATGGTGGACAAAGAAAAATGGTGATTTTTGCTAACGTGGTTAGCTAATAGATTTACATATTGTGTCTTCCCTGTAAAACATTTTACAAATCAGAAATGATTGCTGGATTCACAAGAAGTGGATCTTTCATCTGGTATCTTGGACTTGTGATTGAATGATATTTAGATGCTACTATTTAATTGTGACGCTATGCTAGCTATGCTATTCAGCTTTTTTACTAGTGGGGGAGGTGGGGGTGCTCCCGGATCCGGGTTTCTGAGTCGGTAGAAGTTAAAGAGAAGGCGCTGTGAATTTTGGGCCTGCTCTGAAATATGTTATAGTTGGCTTCTAAAGGAGTTGGAAAAAGTGAGTTTGGAGTCAGATGGTATCAGTTTGGTGTCTAACAATATCCAATTGACTGATGGACACTAACTTGCTAGTTGACTTTTGTACATTTGCAATATGTTTCAACGGGAGGGTACCATCACCAAAATTGGCATGATGAAATTTCACGCAACGAGCGATGGAGAGGAACCACTATCACTGCCCGGCCATCCTGAGGTCATCAGGACGTTGACTTTTGCATTTCTAAAGTATTTAAGAGAATGCACGTTACATTTGCAATATGATGTGATGTTTTTCATATTGCAAATGCACGTTACATTTGCAATATGATGTGATGTTTTTCATATTGCAAATGTAACGTGCATTCTTTAAATACTTTAGAAATACAAAAGTCAACGTCCTGATGACCTCAGGATGGCCGGGCAGTGATAGTGGTTCCTCTCCATCGCTCGTTGCGTGAAATTTCATCATGTCGCTTTTTGTGATGGTACCCCCGCGTTGAAACATATTGCAAATGTACAAAAGTCGACTAGCAAGTCAACTAGCAAGTGTCAACAAAAGTCAACTAGCAAGTGTCCATCAGTCAATTGGATATTTTCAGACACCAAACTGATACCATCTGACTCCAAACTCACTTTTTCCAACTCCTTTAGAAGCCAACTATCACATATTTCAGAGCAGGCCCGAAATTCACGGCGCCTTCCATGAATGCACCGAAATAGCATTCTGAAATCACCACTAAAATGACATCACCATATTCTCCAGGCCGTGCCGAGTTCAACGGGATGCCCCGCTTGACCGTAGCTCGCTCGGTCTGAGCGCAGCGACCGTTACAAGAGAACGGACACAAATGACCTTTTGACCTCAATGTCAATTTCATTTGCTTTTGGGAGACAGAGAGAGAACCGTTAAGGTTAGAAACACAATTTCACCTCAGGAATGTTCTTAAGGTCCTCCCGATCTGTGCAAGCCTAACTTTGACCTTGTGGCATTAACCCTTCACAGTTAAAAGAAGGTGTTTACATCAAACAGTTTACAATGACATTTCGCTCCATAGGAATACATTGACTGCTCCCCTAAATTCAACCTGAAGCCTTTGTGGGTTATGAATGTCTTATGATCCTGTCTTTGATGACAGTCCATCAGGCCAACATGAGGTCTACCTGTGTCGATTCTAAGCTTCCTGGAGCAACCGGAAGTGGTGAAAATCACCCTAAAAGTCTTTGCAATACCCAACCTGCAATTTGAGAGAAATAGTGCATTCAGCCCTATGTAAATCAGTCAATTTTTAACATATAGACTTAAAACTCAGGATTCTCTAACAGCATGCTCCAGTGAGAATATGTGTTTACTTTCAGCTTCCTGTGCCAACCGGAAGTGCCATAATTGGTGTCAAATGGGCTGTTTTGAAGGGTTAAAAATGTCAAATCTTTCCAAAACTTCATATTTGTGATTAGGCAACCCTCCTGAACTGTAAATCAGTCATTAGTCCCATCAGATTTCAAAGAAAAATTTACACACCCAAACAGAAATGATGGAGGGACACACTGAGGGGCTAAGAGGCAGACAGTGCCTGTGGTAGTTACTTTTGTTCCAACTTTTAAAGAACCGTCAGACCTAGAGTTCTGAAACTTTACAAACCTGTTCTAGACCTCAGGTTGATTGTGCATGGTGAGTTATGTGGCTCTAGAAGGTTCTCAGACCGATAAACAGCCTTGTGTATTGGCTATGTTTTCAATTCCTTTTCATCTCAACGAAACTGACGACATTTAGAAAAGTCCCAGAGTCTCAAGACTAGGTGCATAGAAACCGGCTCGGCCCATAGAGACAGACCCCAACGAGCCTTTTTGATTGCTCGTTCAAGGACCGCGTAGCAAGGCAATGAAAAAAGTGGATTTTCAGCACCAATTAAGGTATTTCTCAGGCACCGAATGACCTATCGAGCCGAAACTTGGTATTCGAGGTCGCCTCACATAGGGCTAAACAGAATGTGAGAACTGGATCCGCAGCTAGAACATAACTACGTATTATTTGTTTTATTATGGTTTAAATGGAAGGCGCTGTGAATTTTGGGCCTGCTCTGAAATATGTTATAGTTGGCTTCTAAAGGAGTTGGAAAAAGTGAGTTTGGTGTCTGAAACTCTCCAATTGACTGATGGACACTTGCTAGTTGACTTTTGTTGACACTTGCTAGTTGACTTGCTTGTTGACTTTTGTGCATTTGCAATTTGTTTCAACGGGAGGGTACCATCACCAAAATCGACATGATGAAATTTCACACAACGAGCGATGGAGAGGAACCATTATCACTGCCTGGCCATCCTGAGGTCATCAGGACGTTCACTTTTGTATTTCTAAAGTATTTAAAGAATGCACGTTACATTTGCAATTGGCACTTTTTTAAGGGGGTGATAAGTTTTTGCCAAAACTTTCAAAATTTCAAAATTTTACTCTTGGGTCTTGACTTGCGTTACAAAAGGCCTATGAAAAATTTAGAACACACTCGCCCACTATAGGAATTTTGGAGTGTTACACAGCTCATTTGCAGCATTCATTTGCCATCAACTTTGGATGAAACACCTCCAGAAATAGTGTATTTGTCCATCGCGCATATGCTGCGCCCGGTGCCAATAACTTGCCATGTTATTTTGTACAATTGGGGGGGGACTTCCCTTACATTTTTAAAGAACAGTAGGAGATAAACTCCCATTGGCCAATGAATGGAGAAACGTATAACGCACCACAAGCTTTTGACGAATCACATTCACGTTGGCATAATGCGTCACACGGTTGCTAAGCTAATCATCACGCAATGCCTTCTCAAAGTCGAGTAACCTGCCTATTTTCCTCAAAAGTAGATCATGTCACTATTCCAAAGCAATACGATATTATCAAACATCTCGGATCAAAGTTACAATTTTGCACTTGTTCACGGAATTCATGCTAAAGTTGGGGTTTTGAGCTAGCGCCCAATTGATTCCCATTCACTCCTTGAAGAGCTCTCCCTGTTCCAGAATAGTCCAGAACGCACTGCGCAGCCCATTGACAACGTATGGGCAACATACAAAATGGGCATTAATACGATGCCAATGGAGTTTCCCCATCTCCTCAAAGGTATCTCTGGCACTGTCCCACACATTTTGGCAATACACCAACATTGATCTATCCCTCATTGAAATCAAGTCAAAGTGGTAGATCTGTAATGCGCTATTTCAATGCTGAGTTACATTGTTGTACACCAGTGTTCAACAGCTGAAAATAGTACTTTTTGGTCTGAAAATATATTTCACTGCAGTTTAGATGGTACAATGATGCGACACTATACTTTTGTCAAACTTAAATTAGGCGAAACAGAATATCAGCAACCTGGAAATGGCGACGTGATCCACATAGTTAATTTTTTATTTAATTATACCATCATTAATATGTCCCGTGGTACTGTCGTTGTGGTACTGCTGTGCTCATCCCAAATCAAACCAATGGACAATAGGAGACTGAATGTGATCGGATCAACATCTAATTGGCTTTCACATAACTCTTACGGAATGTCCACGCCGATGGGGATATTGGACATGTAATCAAAGTTTACTGGGTGACAATTTATTTTTAACTTAGACAAAATAATTTATAATTGAATTTTTCCAGTACAACATAAGTTCAGCAAATCCCCTTATTGTTTTGAATACCTTTAAATGTACCTTCAGAGGTCATTCACTTCAATTTTCAAACAATTAAAAAGCAGTTTCTGGCTAAAGAGACAGGACTAACAAGGGAAATACATTCTCTAATCGTACAGGAAGCAACAAAAAAAAAACTACAGATAAAAAATAAGTTAGAGGAAAAACAAAAAGAAATGGATGAACTTATTCTAGAACCATCTAATGTAATCTATTACAAAAATAAAGTTACCTGTGATTCTCCAAATTATATTTTAAAGGAGGAAGCTAAATGATCAAAAGTTGGCGCAGACAGAGATGGTCGCCTCGTTTCAAGTCCTTTGGAAATTATGTAATCATTTGTGGACGAAATTAGGGCACGAGTTGCCTTCCAGAGAGACATCAGAGATTGTAACATGCTATGTTTCATGGAAACATTGCTCACTCGGGATATGTTGTCAGAGTCGATACAGCTGTCGGGTTTCGTCATGCTTCGCGCCGACAGAAAAAAGCATCTCTCTGGTAAGTGGAAGGGTGGTGGTTTATGAACATACAGTAACTCAAGTCCTTTTGTTCACCTGACCTAGAAATCCTTACAGTCAAATGCCGACCGCATTATCTCCCAAGACAATTCTCTTTGATTATAGTCACGGCCGTATATACCCCCCCCTTCCCCCGGAAACCATATATCCTCAGGCTGATTTATTGAAGCTGGGGATGTTAGGAAAGCTATTTTGAGAACAAGAATATCTCAATTTTACCAGCACATTGACTTTCGTACCTGCTCAAGCAAAACACTCGACCACTGTTAATCTAACTTCCGCGATGCATACAAGGCCCTCCCCCGCCCTCCTTTCAGCAAATCCAAACACGACTCCATCTTGCTCATACCGCCCTATAGGCAGAAACTCAAGCAGGATGTACCCGTGACTAAAACCATTCAACGATGGTCTGACCCATCGGAATCGACACTTCAAGATTGTTTTGATCACGTGGACTGGAAAATATTCCGGGAAGCCTCAGACAATAAAATCGATTTATACGCCGACTCTGTGAGTGAATTTATTAGAATGTGCATTGGAGAGGTTGTACACAGTGTTACTATTAAAACCTACCCCAACCAGAAACTGTGGATAGAAGGCAGCATTCGCGCAAAACTGAAAGCGCAAACCACCGCATTCAAACATGGAAAGAGGTCGGGGAATATAGCTGAATATAAACAGTGTAGTCATTCCCTCCACAAGGCAATTAAACAAGCAGAATGTCAGTATAGGGACAAAATGGAGTCGCAATTCAATGGCCCAGACAAGAGACGTATGTGACAGGGTCTACAGGCAATTACGTACTAGAAATGTATTCATAAAATGCCTGGATGTTTACAATTTCGGTGATTCTCTTAGAAATGGGTAAAAGTACTGGATAGCAACCTCAGGTGTAAAATAGTAAATAACGGCTACTTCTCAGAGAGTTTTGAAGAGTTAAACAAGGGTGTCCGCTGTCACCATATCTATTCGTTATGGCCATCAAAATGCCAGCTATTAAATCATATCAAATAACAACATTAGAGGATTAGAAATCCAAGGCTTAGAAACAAAGGTGTCCATGTATGCCGATTACTCAAGTTTTATATTTAGCCTGCTAGCTAGATCCCTGTAATGTCTCATTGAAGATCTAGATAACTTTTCTGGACTGTCTGGACTAAAACCTAATTATGACAAGATACAGTGTGCCTATCTATATTTATCCATTTGTATATTTGTATTTAAACAGGTAAGTTGTCTGAGAACACATACTCATTTACAGCAACAACCTGGGGAATAATTACAGGGGAGAAGAGGGGGGATGAATGAGGTGGTATGCAGGCCTAGCTGGCTATACAATGAATATGATTTGGGTGTTGTGAGATTATTAAATATAAAAGCACTAACATGTCTAAAATCTTCACTTAGTCAAAAGATGTATTTGAACCCAAAATGGTTCTCAAGTAAAATACTAAGAAAAGTTGATCCACTTAAATAGCCCTTTTGCCTGTGTACAGATTTCGATGTTTGATTTTTGATTGATTGCAAATGATACCCTTTTCTAAGTATCTCTCTTTTTCAAACAAGCATTGCAGAGCTGGCTACAATTTAAATGTCATCCACCTGAAAAGATAGAATAAATATTAATGCTGAATTTAAATGCGCTGGTTAATAAAATACCTGTATTTATGGGAAACAGTTTGAAAAGGGTATTTTGTTATTAAATTATATTGTAAATTGGAATGGGTGAGTTGTCTTTTATAGAGTTATCAGAAATATATGGAAAGGTCTGCTCAGTCCAAGATTATAACCAATTGATTACAGCATTACACCAAAAATGGAGGCAGGTGGCAGCAGGAGGAGGCAGAGAAGTGGTCTAATTTAAAGGATCAAAATTTGCAGCGGAATAAAAATAGCAAAAATAGGAATGTATACCAGTATCATTTGAGGACCAGGATGTTGATATGTGCCATACATATTGCAAAATTGTTGGGAAGAGATTTTTGATTTACCGATTCCATGGTACAGGGTGTATGAGATGATTCAAGACTTGTGCTTTTCAGCTAATGCAAATTTTGTTGTGAGAATACAGAATCAATTGACCATTTATTTTAGTATTGCCCTCAAGTAGGTTCTCAGGAATAGCTGAAAATGCAAAACATTGATCTAATATTGACCCTAGATATACTGTTGGAGATCAATTACTAATAACGGTTTTCAAGTCTGTAGAGTCTATTCAATAGAAATGGTATTTTAATCACAGCATAGTTGAAATATACATGCTGCGTAGAAATCCAAAGTGTGTGGCCAGCAGAGACAGGTGGGATGGGCTAAGGGAAGTGGAGGGTTGGGATGGAGTTGCTGGGTGAAGGATAGAATGAGATGTAAAATAAATTCCAGATAAAACATACTTTTGAATGACACTGAGGGGCTGTGTTGATACAGTTGAGGCTTATGCCATGAAGGTGTTTGTACAAATGCATACTACTTCAAATGCTCAGATGGACATGGTGCCATACATGCACTCAAACATTGTTGGCCTGGCTGTTTCTCTTATTTGGTGGTGCATGGGGTAGGGAATGGAATTCTTTTATGTCTCAGGGTGGAATGTGATGGTTGCGGGGCAGCTCTTGGATGGCTGTATCGGTCAGGTCCCCCTTTGACATTGTGGGAGATTTGTTGACGTGCGTCTCTGGATAAGAAGCTGTTAGACTAATGTGATGTAGTTGGGCAGCTTCACTGCAAGTATGTTTATTAAGAGAAGAAATAGTCTAGCTGAATTTACACAGTAACATTTGGTTCATGATCCAACCACTTAACTATCAATGTTTGTAGGGTCTACACATTGTATAAAAATGTCTCACCCATCCAGGTCTGCTTTGTGACCAGCTTAGCTGATGATTAATTACAAATTAGGATCATTAAGGCTGCTGATGTCATAAGTACTACCTGTCAATGATTTGAGACGCAGGTTCAATTGATAAAAAAACATAGTTTGACCATCCAGATCAAACCGCCTGAGGTGGTCAGGAAAGAGATCACAATGAGTATTAAACTTGTCTACAACTGCCTAAAGGTGGGCACAGATTACAGACATCAAGACAAAGGCCCGTTAGCCCCAGGTACAAATGAGACGGTGAACACCGTGTAATAGAATACCGGACACATGGTAAGTAATATTGGTGTGACATTTAGTAATATACAAGAGGCAACCAGTATCGTCTTCCAGCCACATATTTAATTTAGACCAACAACCACAGCTCAGAAATGGTTTAAGAAATGTTTCAGCACAAAATGCACAGGTTTACAATTGTCATTGAAGTCGATTTGGCAATTGGAGGAAAACAGCACGGCCCGATGAAAATGTCCCAGAAGCCTTGTAGATCTTCTTGTTCCCCAGGAAGATATCCTGCAAGACAAACCATCAGTACCAGTATTCTTGTTCCCAGTCATATGTGCATGAACATATACACTCACATTCAGTAACAGGTGTAAGCCACATCCAAGTACTTATAGGTTCCGACACAGGGGTCACCGAACACGGAGTTGGATACCTTGACGATACACTGGCGCTCTCCGTCACACCTGTGTGAAACAGGTAGAGGTTAACATCACAGCCAATGAGTGCCTACAGGTATATGCACACTAAAGGTTTCAGTACCTTTCTGCCATAGTGCTGGTGGTGGATGGGCTGAGGCAGTTGGTGTTTTTAAGTTGTTTATGTGGGCGCCCAATGGAACACACATCGTGTTGACGACGACCATAGTTGGCACGCTGAATATGGATCTCACCCCGATCTGAGGAAGAGGATAAAGAAAAGGATTACCAAATCCGGTTTGAATGTGTGGGCTAGTGACTAACATACGTCTCCACATGAATACACTGTACGGTAGTGTTGACCAGCTTACCACATAGTAGTTGAGAATCAGAGCCTTCACATATGATGCTGCTTACTGCAAGGACAACACAGGAGTTACACAACACTGGCCAGACATACATTAGCCTGGTGAAGTGTTAGTGACGGGCACTAATAAGGTACGTTGATTTCAGGTGCATTTTAAGCATGAACTAAACTATATAAAGTTAAGTGTGTCATCTTCCACTGTTATTAACTTGTGGCTTAAATCCCTTATGAACAGTTCAAAATACTTACATTAAGCAAACTGGCTGGCTAGACCTAAACTGGTGAAAAATTCATCAACCCGCTAGACCAAATACATCTTTCTATGCAGTTTGTGCTGTGACATCTGTCAGATTAGCTATAAGCCCTACAAAGCTGTTGGAGTTGTGCTAGCTAGTTACCGTTCACTGAAACGTGTTCAGTTGTAAACCAGATTAAGTGTGCACAAGCATCAAATGAGCTTAAGCCACTTCCCTGCCATGTTCTTCCTGGCTAAATGATCTAGATACATACAAGGAACAGCAGCATAGTCAAAGATGTTACTGCAAAAAGGGTCAATGCAGATGGTCGGGGTAGTCATTCAGCAGTTTTATGGCTTGGGGGAAGTAGAAGCCGTTTAGGGTTCTGTTGGTTCCAGACTTGGTGCATCCGTACCATTTGTCATGGAGTAGCAGAGACCAGTATGACTTGGGTGGCTCGAGTCTGTATGTAGGGCATTCCGACACACGTGGTGTCGAGATCCTGATGGCAGGGAGCCCAGCCTGAGTGATGTACTGGTTTGTACACACTACCCTCTGTAGCACCTTGCAGTCAGATGCCATACCTAGTGGTGATGCAGCCAGTCAAAAATCTCTCAAGGGTGCAGCTGTAGAATTGAGGTTCTGAGGGCTGATGCCAAATATTTCTAGCCTCCTGGTAGGGAGGGGCTCGGCCCTTCATTTCCGGTAGTCCACAATCAGTTCCTTTGTAGTCTTGGCATCACACTTCCAGGTCTCGTACCTGCCTATAGGCTACGCTAACTAAAGTTGTTGCCGGCTACATTTCTCAATAACCACAGCTTGTTGGCTAGCTAGCAGGTGAGGGTGGTTTACACGTTGAGAAACACATGCATGTATGAAACATGTTGTGGCCATAAGACAGCATTTAATAAAACATAGTTAGCAAGCATGTACCATAGGGGAACCAACGTATTCTATTTATTTTCTAGCTATCAGCAGAGTGCACTCATTTACAAAAGAGTAACATGGGTAGGAGTATTAAACAATATCCCAACATGCCACAGTCATACCAATAGTAAGTTGCATCTAATTATGGATATTGGTGCCCACCACTAAGTATTATTAGCACACATTCAGAGACTGACTTGTTTCTTGCTGTTGGACACAGGAGTATTTGATGTCCAGGTACTTGTAAGTCCCGACACAGGGGTCGCCAAAAACAAAATTGGATGCCGACACAACACACTCGCTCTTCCCAACGCACCTGTGTGTTTCAAAGACAGGTAGAGGTCATGAGTTACTACAGGTACACACTACAGGTTCCAGTACCTTTCTGCCATCTTGCTGGTGGTGAATTGGCTGAGGCAGTTGGTGTCGGTGAGTTGGTTATCGGGGCGCCCAATGGAACACATATCTTGTTGACGACGACCATAGTTGGCACGCTTGATTTGAATCTTACCTCCATCTGAGGGAGATGGGGAAGAGAGAATGAAAAGGAGAAAGGTGAGGGACAAAGGAGAGCCAAGTCTGGGTCTCTATGGTGTGGGCTAGTGACGCTAATCTACAGTAGAAACTATCATAGGTGGTCAGTGAGTATACTGTTCAGCAGTGTGGACTAGCTTACCACATTGCAGTAAAGCCTCAGAACCTTCACACGTGATGCTGATTGCTGCCAGGACAAATAAACAGGAATTACACACTACTCACATTAGCTTGGTTAAGTACCATCATCATTACATACAGTACCTCCATCTGTTAGTGTACAGCAAGCTGCAGCCAGCACTGAAACAACATCACAAAGCTAGTTCAGCAACATCTCACAACATATGTACTTGGACCATGAAGGTAGAATTCCACATTTGAGTTATACCTACTGGATTATAGTCAAGTTGAGCATTTGGTCTCTTATTCCAAGAATGCAACGTGACAATTATATATATTTTGACCAATAGAAATTGAATGTACCTCAAATCATATAACATGTACTTCATTTACTCTCAAATACAAACATTTGGTCATGCATATTTAAATTCTAATCTGCATCACATACAGAGTTTGTATACTCACATGTGACCACAGTCAGTCTGAACATGCTCATGATGCCAGGTACAGGAGTGGTAATAACAGAGAAAATACAACTGATGATATCTAGACCAAATACACCTGGTATTTATGTTATGTGATATGTCTTAATTAACCCAGGTGTATCTCTTTGTCTCCAGGTGCACCTCATTGCAATTAGGGGCCGGAGTTTGCTGGTCTGAACCTGACTATTGGGTCAGTCTCATGGAGTTGGATAGAGCACTCTAGGTGGATAAAATCCATTTTGACATAAACATTGCCATTGAGGGCTTCCAACATTTTAAAGTAGTCATCTAGGTGGGGATCTTTGTTAAGGAAGAATCACACGGGCCACATGCAGTCGCAAAACCTTTGAGCATTGCAGATATAATTTTCATGATTAGAGACAATGTATTTTCTGGTCAGTCCCTGGATGGTAGACCAGATGCTGCTGGAAGTGGTGTTGGAGGGGCTGTAGGAGGCACTCTTTCCTCTGGTCTAAAACATGCCCCAGGGATGTGATTGGGACACTGCTCTGTGTAGGGTGCTGTCATTTGGATGGGATGTTAAATGGGTGTCCTCACTCTCTGAGGTCATTAAAGATCCCATGGCACTTATCGTAAGAGTAGGGGTGTTAACCCCGGTGTCCCTACTAAATTCCCAATCTGGCACCCAAACCATCACGGTCACCTAAGAATCCCCAGTTTACGATTGGCTCATTCTTCCCCCTCCTCCCCCCTGTAACTATTCCCCAGGTTGTTGTTGTAAATGAGAATGTCTTCTCAGTCAACTTACCTGGTAAAATAACAGATAAATTAAAATGATTCAATCAGGAGGGATCAGCCAATTAATTATACTCTTGTGCAAACACTTCATAACTGTTGGTGGCAGTAAATTGCCAGATTTGCCTTCAAATCCTTCACACTCTGTTGCGCTGTGCATCCTTTTAGTGTCTTTGCCAACTCATAGAAATTATAGAAGAAAATTGTCTAATTTAATAAAATGAATATTGTCTCTATTATTTCTAATGTAATTACATTTGTTATTTGATTGGAATGGAGCTGCCCGTGCGCTCACGTACGGCATAATGGAACACATATAACGATGATATACTGTGACTATCATTCTATATGGTCAGATCCCTATGATGTGTTGTTCTGGTGGCTGAGTGTGTGTCCTCTTCCTCTCAAATGTCGATTCTCAGGGCTGCTGGACAGGTGCCTAGCCCTTCAACGTGCGAGCCCTTTGGGTGTTGCACTTATCAGGCTTCACCGCCACGGTCCAGAAAGGCTGGTCTGAGTGATTTTGTTCATTTATATGTTCCCAGTTGCCACTCATGTGAGGGAGACCGCTGCGCTTGAAGGCAGTTTGGTGACCACAGAACCCCAGTACAGGTACTCTACTGTAAACATTATTAAAGTGACCCGTGTTGAATGACTATGTACATATGGCAGCAGTCTCTATGGTACAGGGTTTTGTACCAGTTGGATGTCACGACTTCCGCCGAAGTTGGCTCCCCTGCCTGTTCGGGCGGTGCTCGGCTGTCGTCGTCACCGTCCTACTAGCCGCCACCGATCCCTCTTTCGTTTGTCTGTTGGTTTTGTCTTATTAGTTTCACCTGTGTTTCTGTTGTTTTTGGTTAATGAGCTTCCCCATATTTAGTAGGTAGACCCGCCCTTGTTTTGTGCGGGATTGTCTTTATGTTACGTGTGTGTGTTTTAGGTAGAGGTGTATTATGTTTTCTATTTACCTGGTACCCTGTGTTTTGGGTTATCAAGTTGTTCTCTGCGCCCTGGATGTTTGGGCTTATCATTTTTTGTGCATTAGTAAAAGGAATAATTTTTCCAAGTGGATCTCTCTCTGCGTCTGATTCCTTCACCCACCTATTCCCGCGTGACAGTGGTATCAGCCCAGTACCCTGCTTTTAACAGTGACTAAGTTTGGGCAGGGTTCTGGGCAGAGGCCGGCTAGAGGTTACTATTTCAACGTCCGATGGCCTGAGGTAAGAAACTTCTATCTCCAGTTTCTCAGTCTCTTGGTTACAGCTTTGATGCACCTGTACTATCATCTCCTTCTAGATGGTAGCGGGGAGACAAGGCCATGGTTCGGGTGGCTGGTGTAGTTGATGATCTTCTTGGCCTTCCGGTGACACCTGGTGCTGTAGATGTCTTGGAGGGCAGGCAGTTTCCCCCTGTGATATTCTGGGCTGACCGCACCATCATCTGAAGAGCCCTGTGGTTGCAATGGCCGTAACAGACGGTGATGCACTCAATTGTGCCAAATTTCTTCAGCCTCCTGATGTTGAAGAGGCGCTGTTGCGCCTTCACCACACTGTCTCTGTGAATGGACCATTTCAGGTTGACAGTGCTGTTGTGAGACTTGTTGGATATACTGCCAACTTCTCTACGTTGGAGGCGGCTAATGGTAGAGAAATTAGCAGCAGTTCTTGTGGACATATATTTTTTTGAAATATTTAACTTTCACACATTAACAAGTCCAATACAGCAAATGAAAGATAAATATCTTGTGAATCCAGCCAACATGTCCGATTTTTAAAATGTTTTACAGCGAAAACACCACGTATATTTATGTTAGCTCACCAACAAATACAAAAAAGGACAGACATTTTTCACAGCAAAGGTAGCATGCACAAAACCAACCTAACTAACCAAGAACCAACCAAACTAACCAAGAAACAACTTCATCAGATGACAGTCTTATAACATGTTATACAATAAATCTATGTTTTGATCGAAAAATGTGCATATTTGAGGTATAAATCAGTTTTACATTGCAGCTACCATCACAGCTACCGTCACAAATAGCACCGAAGCAGCCAGAGTAATTACAGACACCAACGTGAAATACCTAAATACTCATCATAAAACATTTCAGAAAAATACATGGTGTACAGCAAATGAAAGACAAGCATCTTGTGAATCCAGCCAATAATTCCGATTTCTTAAGTGTTTTACAGCGAAAACACAATATAGCATTATATTAGCTTACCACAATAGCCAGAAACACAAGCCATTTACCAGCAGCAAAAGTTAGCGATCGTAACAAACCAGCAAAAGATATATAATTTTTGACTAACCTTGATAAGCTTCATCAGATGACAGTCCTATAACATCAGGTTATACATACACTTATGTTTTGTTCGAAAATGTGCATATTTAGAGCTGAAATCAGTGGTTATACATTGTGCTAACGTAGCATTTTTTCCAGAATGTCCGGATATTTTTATGACACTCACCTATTCTGACCAAATAACCATTCATAAACGTTACTAAAAAATACATGTTGTATAGGAAAGAGAGATACACTAGTTCTTAATACAATCGGCGTGTTAGAATTCTAAAAATAACTTCATTACGACATCCAGCTTACGTTATGGCGAGAGTGTGCCAAAGTCTGGGCGCAAACTATTAGTAAACATGTTCCGACAGATATATGAAATAGCATCATAAATGGGTCCTACTTTTGATGATATTCCATCAGAATGTTGTACAAGGGGTCCTTTGTCGGGAACAATCGTTGTTTGGTTTTAGAATGTCCTCTTCTCCAGTCAATTAGCACGGAAAGCTAGCAAAGTGGCGCGAAGCTCTCCTTCCTGAACAAAGGCACACAATGCAACACGCCTAACGTCCTGAATAAATTTCAATAATCTAATAAAACTATATTGAAAAAACATACTTTACGATGATATTGTCACATGTATCAAATAAAATCAAAGCCGGAGATATTAGTCGTCTATAACGGCAGCATTTCAGAAGGCAAAACCAGGTCCCTTCACGCGCTCTCCATTACATTTACATTACATTTAAGTCATTTAGCAGACGCTCTTATCCAGAGCGACTTACAAATTGGTGCATTCACCTTATGATATCCAGTGTAACAACCACTTTACAATAGTGCATCTAAATCTTTTAAGGAGGGGGGGGGGGGGTTAGAAGGATTACTTTATCCTATCCTTGGTATTCCTTAAAGAGGTGGAGTTTCAGGTGTCTCCGGAAGGTGGTGATTGACTCCGCTGACCTGGCGTCGTGAGGGAGTTTGTTCCAGAAAACTGGTGACACGCCATGCCGAGAGCTTTTATTCGACCCCAGATCAAGTTATACACTCCATTTCTTCTCTCACTGCCTGTCGACATCTAGTGGAAGACGTATGAAGTGCATGTATACTGATATATATGAAGCCCATTTATAGGCAGGCCCTAGAACAGAGCATCGATTTCAGATTTTCCACTTCCTCTCAGGAAGTTTGCTCCAACTTGAGTTCTGTTTTACTCACAGATATAATTCAATCGGTTTTAGAAACTAGAGAGTGTTTTCTATCCAATAGTAATAATAATATGCATATTGTACGAGCAAGAATTGAGTACGAGGCCGTTTAAATTGGGCACGATTTTCCCCCAAAGTGAAAACAGCGCCCTCTGTCCTCAACAGGTTAGTAGATATGCATCCACAGACAAGCGCTTAAAGATAGTAGCTTACATTTTCTGGCGAGGGATATAGATTTCAGTAAGGACACAGAGAAATATTTTTTGATGAAAATGGCCACTCTACCACCTCTACCCTGTCTGTCAGCCCTGAACACAATATAACCCTTAAAAATTCATATCAGAGTACAGATTTTCTCCAGAGATCCAAGTTTCAGTCAATACCAGAACGTCTGGATTCATCTGCAAAGGCCAGATCTGGATGTAATCCAATTAAGGAAGTAAGTAAGCTTCTAATGTTCAGATGCATCAACCCAAGTCCTTTACAATTTTGGAAGTTACCTGAATCTCCAACTCAAACAAGCTACGCTCAATAAGCTGATGTAGGCCTTGTCTGATGGTGGATATTGATATAGTTTGTATGGCTATTAGATTGCATAGAACTGCACCATTTAGTATCTCCCTATTAGCGTTAGGCCACAGCCAATGGCAATGTGAGGAACTTTCAGAGTAACCAATGATGGAATGTTATAGACATACATGGGTTTTGGTTGCTGTCGTGCAACAGCCGAATCCTTCTACGGGTATTCAAGTTTATGGAATTCACATTTGAACTAAAAGCACTGGGGGAAGTCATACTGCAGCATCATTAATATGGACACAATGGTCAATGGAAAAGAGCTCACATTTGTTTAAGGGAATGTTAGCTCTCATTTCAGAGTTTGATGCGACTGGGTTAGCTTTTATTAGCTGTTTATTTCTAAAATTCCCATTACATGCTTGGGTAGGAATATAACCCTTGGGGTTCCAATAGGTTCTATATAGAACCCTAAAGAGACATTTCTTCTGAGTGTTGATCACTTTCGTTCCCAGTTCTGATTCTGTTCCTCTAAAAATGTAATTATTTTATTGTTTTCTGTTCTGTTCCCTGAACCGCTTCCAACCCCTGCTTTGGACTAGGGCCCCCATCTCCAGGGTGTCTATGGAAGTAGAATCTGAGTACCTCATGTCATCTCTGAGCCTGAGTAGAGATTGGATATTGTTTTTTTTGTTTATAACAGAAGAAATAAGATGTTTTTTGTTTAGTGTTATATTTTTGTGTGTGTTGTTGCTAGTTTGTATGGATTTTTTTCTCCCAAAACCACACAATGTATCCGTTTCGTAGGATCTTTTTTTATATTAATCACACACAGAATGTGGTAGCAATACACCTTTTTGGGGTGTAGTCTACCAATAAACTAATAATAAGAAGAAGAAGTCTACAGATCCCCCATGATGTGTGTTAGAGCCGATTTGGACATATTTGTATAAAAGACTGGTGTGAATGGTAAAGAGGAAAGGAAGCCACTACAATGTGAATATGAGACTGGTTACATTTTTCCAGTCGCATCTTTCAGCTTTTTACCAAAACAGAAGGATCTCGATCTACTATGGCTAAATGATAGTACAAAATGACGCTTTCTATTCCACAAAATTATTTAAATCATATCTTACTCCCAGTACACAAGTTGGTCTTGACCTTGACACAATCAGGGCATCTTGTTATGAATGAGTTTAGGAGGATTCTGATATTTTCTTCCCAATAACAAGAACAAAAGCACACACACTTGTTTTTGTTTTTGCATACATGAGGACTTTATTCTTACGTCATTTTATTTCAGTTTGATGCCACATAATGAACACCACAATCACGGGGGGTTCTGACACGTTTTGTTTTCATAATGTACATCAAGCCGTGAGCCCTTCCTAATACAATGCTCATTTCATCGTGTTTCATTCTCATCCTGTCTTATCCTGCCCATTTGGTTGTTCAAGTTGTAATTTTTGGGAGAATCACTTGATATGAAACAATTTTTTTTTTTGGAAGAAATTATTGTTGTAGTGTTGTTAATTTACACACCACATCGGTCTAATGGGTGTAAAAAGGACAATATGGAGAACATCAACAGGGGAAAATCACAGAGGAAAACAGAATAACATTGTATTCACCGTTGACTGTGATTTGATGGAGGTCCTGAATATTTTCTACAGGAACACACCTACTCTTATCTGTCCCCTGCTGCTAGTGTGCTAGGTGAGGTGGGTTGTTGTAATGTGTTGGGACATTTATTTTTTTTAGTCTCCCCGTCAGTTCGCTCAGCAAGGAAACAAACAATCTGGTCGTGCTCACTGCACATCCCTTTCAATTCCATTAACCCGTACAACCCAGGAGCTCTCTGCTACCTAAAGGTGTCAAGGACAGGAGTAATGCGATCAAGGCTAGGGCTCAACCCTAAATCAGGCATTTTCTTTCAACAGACGAACAGAAATATCTCTTGTCATCTGAATAAAGGATTGCAGTGCAGATTCATGACCAGGAATATTGATCTGTCCACAAATAACTGCTCTCTCTCTCTCTCTCTCTCTCTCTCTCTCTCTCTCTCTCTCTCTCTCTCTCTCTCTCTCTCTCTCTCTCTCTCTCTCTCTCTCTCTCTCTCTCTCTTTCTCTCTCTCTCTCTCTCTCTCGATTTCATATGTGTTATTCTCAAAGTGTTGATTTCTTCACTATTATTCTACAATGTAGAAAACAGTAAAATTAAGAAAAAGCCTTGAATGAGTCCAAAAGTTTGGCTGTTACTGTATATAAATGGCCTCATTGCCAAAATCCCAAATTATCCCTTTAAGGCGCATACAGACAGGCAGCGGTAAACACAACTGAATAGCAAAAAGATCTGCCTACCGTGCACTAGCTGTCCTAGTTGTTGTCCATTGCTTGATTGCTTGATAAGATGAACTCTGCTCATTGGTCAACCATGTGAGGCGGCCTAGTTAAATATAATATTATTGTTGAATTTGACATCGAACATCCTTTTAAACATCTTTCAATTAAAATAAAAGAGGTCCTATTTTCTATGCTCTTCAATGTTACATACTAATAATCTTGATTGTGAAGTAAAACTTTCACCTTTCAACTTTCCAAAGGTTAAATCTTACAGCTGTAGGGCATTGCTGTAGTTTTGGCGGTGTCGGAGGTGGAACTGCGTTAGAGCTCTCATATCCAAAAGAGCCTCCTGGCATTATACCTAAAGGCGCTTACAGACAGGTTGCGGTAAGAAGTGAAGGTGTCATAGACTTCAATGGGAGTAGCACTCGCAAGCAGTTTGCAAGCGGCACAGTTCAAAATATAAATATTTTTTATTTAACCTTCATTTAAATAGGCAAATCAGTTAAGAGCAAGTTCTTATTTACAAAGACGGCCTTCCCCAGCCGACGCAAGGAAAATTGTGCGCCACCCTATGGGACTCCCAATTACGGCCGGTTGTGATACAGCCTGGAATTGAACCAGGGTCTGTAGTGATGCCTCTAGCACTGAGATGCAGTGCCTTAGACTACTGCACCACTCGGGAGCCCATATATAAAAACATTTCTTCATTATTGTAATGAAATCTTAATTTTAAAAGGTGTATTGAATTTTGACCTTCAAATGCCAATGCCAAGCAAGAAATAAACATGTTGAGTTGTACCTACTTTTGATAACAAAAAGTAACATTTTAATTTCATAATATAAAACTAGCCTTTGAATGAAAAATATGAGTTATTCTAAACTGCAGAAGTTGAAATGGAAACAGAAACAAGTTATGACAAAAACAACAACATAAAAGATTAGCTATATCGTGCTAGTTCTTATGCAAAACTGGGTTGAATGGAAATGACTTGTGTCTGAACCCGGGAACCTCTGTGAAGCAGCATATTTGTGGACAACAGCAGTTCCAATATTTTGGACCAGGGCACTTTGATCTGATGTATCCCCATGCTCTGAATGCAAAGTAGGCCCCGGCGTGTCTGTCAGGTAGAGCACACATTCCCTGTTGGCTAGCTTGGCTAGGGCAGAAAAACATGTAGCAATCTTGGAGAGAAAAATATACAGACAAATCCACTCACACTGTTTTATTAGAAGACATTGAAAGTTACATAGGCCTATGTCTCTGTCAGATAACACACTTCCAGCATTAACATGAAATGTCTATAGATTTTTACATCAGACAAAATTAGCTAAAATAGATGGTGTAGTTAAGAGTTTAGGGTGTTTGTATAAACCATGAACACCCACAGTGTTCTCAATGTAAGGTTACCCAATAGTCATAATATCATAGAGTAGTAATATGATTATCTGGCAATATCACTCACCTGTCTCCTCTTCTCACATCCCAACAGTACGCTAACATGGGACTCTCTCTTGTGGTTCTCCATATATCTGTGATTTTACTGCCCTTTCTCACTCCCGTCTGCCTTTCGTACAGTAAATGTTCAATTATGACTAGCTGTGGTGAGTGAACTGTGTCAGAGAGCAAGAGAGAGAGTGACACACACTTATCCTCCAGGATGAAGCATGTATACTCTCTACTGGGGATATAACTGAGAGATAAAAGGTTCAGGGCTGTCCTGAGGCATGGTCTGTCAACCTGATATATACAGTCATATGGTCTGTCAACCTGATATCTACAGTAGTATGGTCTGTCAACCTGATATATACAGTAGTATGGTCTGTCAACCTGATATCTACAGTAGTGTGGTCTGTCAACCTGATATCTATACAGTGATATGGTCTGTCAACCTGATATCTACAGTAGTGTGGTCTGTCAACCTGATATCTACAGTAGTATGGTCTGTCAACCTGATATCTATACAGTGATATGGTTTGTCAACCTGATATCTACAGTGATATGTTTTGTCAACCTGATATCTACAGTGATATGGTCTGTCAACCTGATATCTACAGTGATATGGTCTGTCAACCTGATATCTACAGTAGTGTGGTCTGTCAACCTGATATCTACAGTAGTATGGTCTGTCAACCTGATATCTACAGTAGTGTGGTCTGTCAACCTGATATCTACAGTAGTATGGTCTGTCAACCTGATATCTATACAGTGATATGGTTTGTCAACCTGATATCTACAGTGATATGTTTTGTCAACCTGATATCTACAGTGATATGGTCTGTCAACCTGATATCTACAGTGATATGGTCTGTCAACCTGATATCTACAGCGATATGGTCTGTCAACCTGATATCTACAGTACTATGGTCTGTCAACCTGATATGTACTGTAGTAAGCCTGTGGATTGAAAAAGATGTCCCAAAGTATGTAAGATTCTCAGTTCTTTCATTTGCATGTTACATACAGATCAACTTCAGCAGCTGTGAAGCTTACAGAGTGGATTTATTTAACATTGTCTAACAAGTATTGGGGGGGGGGGAAGAGAGGGGATCAATGAGCCAATTGGAAGCATAAGAATAGAAGAAAGTCGTATACATCACGACAGGGACATTTTCCAACAGTCAGGTGGTACTCTTCTCTCTGGTTTAGCCAATGGGGACCCTTAAGCCCAATGGCAGCAAGTGGAAACACTTCCTGCAAAGGGTGCAGTCCTTGGGGTGAGATGTTTAAATCAAGGTCCTGACCTTCAGTGGTCAGGACATTTTACATTTTAGTCATATAGTAGACACTCTAATCCAGAGTGATTTACAGTTATTGCATTCACCTTAAGAGGACCACATATCACAGTCATAGTAAGTACATTGTCCCTCAATAAAGCAACTATCAGCAAAGTCAGAGCTAATTACTGTAGGTGGAAAAAGTGTGAGTGTTAGTTCACTAAAGGTTAAAATGTGTTTTTATTTTGGAGGGGGTGAATATTTAAGATACAATACGACGAGGTATTGTTTCAGATGTTTATCAGAAGATGGGCAGGGACTGTGCTGTCCTGGTTTCAGGGGGCAGCTGATTCCACCATTGGGGTGCCATGACAGAGAAGAGCTTGGACAGTAGACATCACATGGCACGTAGCAAAAGGAATGGTATTAACCCATTGGCTTAGCCAGTAGGGTCAAATGGCTATTTGAACGAGGCTTAAATCAGTGAAAAAAGAGGAAGTCCTGTTAGACCACGTATCAAACTCCACGGAGGGCCGAGTGTTTGAGGGTTTTTGATCCTCCCTTGTACTTGGTTGATGAATTAAGGTCACTAAATTAATAAGAAACTCCACTCACCTGGTTGTGAAGGTCTTCATTCAAAGGAAAAACTAAAAACTCGCAGACACTAGGCCCTCCGTGGAAAGAGTTTTGACACCCCCTGTGTTAGACCTTAAACAAGGTCAGTTTCTGTCTGTGGCTAGATTACAATGTTCCACAGTGGTTTCAGAAGTTGCAAGATACTGTAAACCTTGGATATGGAAATATTGGCTGCTGAAATGGAAATGGTTTTGTGACAAGCAGAGAGCAGGCTGCGTGAGGCTTATCTAGCCTAGCTGTAGAACTTGGGATTCCATTACATCATACAGGCAGAAACTTTCTACTGTTCACCAGCAGTTTGGTTTGGCTCTTTGGAGCCAGCGTTGCCTGGGTCGTGTTCATTAGCATGCAACGGAAAACAGTTATTAGTGTTTCTTATTGCACAAGTCCCTCTCCTTTTTCAGTCTGTTTTCTTCTGTTTGATGCCTAGTGAATACTACCCTAGTATCCTCAGTTATGCATAGACAAGTGTTCCCTTTCCTGTTGCATTTCCTTTGGTTCTGGTAATCGACACTAGCGTAACAGGTTGCATGACTAGCGTACTGTAGAGATATAGATGCACATGTGTGTTTAGCTTTAGGGGAAAACAGTTCAGAATATAACAGCTGTTCCCTGAAGGAGGGAACGAGGTATTACATACTATGGGAGGCAATGACCAATCACCAGAAGAAAACTGAAGATGTGTAGTAGATTTGTGATTTTGTCGCTTGCACGTCAACATCAGACTGGGCATTTGTAATTAAACATCACAACAATGACAACAATAGTACAATATATAATAAATTAAAGTACCTGATGATAGACACAAGTAAGAATATTAGATCAAATCAGGATTGGAGACAGGATTGTGTAGTGGCACTGCTCTGGGGAAGGGTACCAAAACATTTCTGCAGCATTGAAGGTCCCGAAGAACACAATGGCCTCCGTCATTCTTAAATGGAAGAAGTTTGGAACCCTTAATTTGAAAAAATGTCTAAAAACCTGTTTGCTTTGTCATTATGGGGCATTGTGTGTTGATTGATGATGAATTATTTTTTTTAAATTAATTTTAGAATAAGGCTGTAACGTAACAAAATGTGGAAAAAGTCAAGGGGTCTGAATACTTTCCGAATGCACTGTACTTTCGAGTCTGAAATGTCAGACCTCATACAAGGAACTGCATGTTCAAAACAACAGAATATCTGTCATGACTTGGTAAAGCACACATGAACGCTGCATAGCATCAATCAAAGTCGATGAACCATTGCATCCCAAGGCTCAAACCCACAGGGAACTGTAGTAACACGGATAAATGCTCATCCTGCTCATGAACCCAGCCATAAGAACACTATGAGCAAGACTGGGCACAGTTACATTCGAGCGGTAAAATCTCACAAAGGTATGTGGGAACCCCAATCGCTGCAACGATTGTCAGGCCCCTGAACAACGCCCAAGAAGCTGCCACACCTCTAGTGAGCATGCACACCGCTAGGCCACCCCTGGCCTTTGCTGCCAGGGAGATTAGCGAAATGGACAAAAAAATGGTCACAAATGCGGATATCCTTGTTCCTATCCATATAAAGCACTGCAACCTCCATTGTTCACTGGAAGCAAACGGTGGAGGCGAGAGAAGGAACTGCTTGAAAGGCCAGGGACCTGTAAGACATAGGCATAACCTTTGGAGCAAATGCTGCATTAGGACGTAACATCATTTTGGAGTCACCAGGCACAAACTCCAATCAGGAAGGGTGTACTGATAGCATGTGGAGATCCCCCAACATGCTTGGCCGATGCTAAGGCCAGTTTTGTGGGAAATGAACTTCAGGCCCACAGACTCCGATGGTTTCAAAAGGAGGCTCACACAGAGCGTCCAGGACAAAAGCCAGGTCCCAGGTTGGTACCATAGGCTTAGAGACTAGTCTGAGCCGACGCACGCCTGTCAGGAACCGCACCACCAGAGACCCCAGGGTAAAGACGTCAATCCCTACATTACATGCTGAGATGGCTGCCATATAAACCTTAAATGTGGAAAAAGAAAGGCCCAGCTAAAAAATATCTTGCAAGTAAATCCAAATGTTCACTAAAGAGCTCTGAAAGGGAGAAATACCTTTAACCTGACACCAACCCTCAAACACACTGCACTTATATGTATGCAACCTTCTCGGAGACAGTGCACGCCCCGACCGCGTAGTCGTAATTACGATTGAAGGTAAACCCCTAGCAATCCAATTCAACCTTTCAGGGGCCAAACCCACAGATCCCATATCTGCGGTCGTGGGTGCCAAACTCTCCCGTGTGCCTGCGACAATAGATCCCGATGACACGGAACCCTCCACCGGTCCTCGACCAATATGCAAATGATCTCCGGGAATCAGCGTTGTCTTGGCCAACGGGGGGCCACCAGAATCAACAAAAGACCCTCCTGACGGACCCTCTCCACAGTGTCCTGAATAAGGTCACCTGGAGGAAATGCAGAGCGCAGGGTTCCAGGCCACTGACATGCCAAAGAATCCATTCTCAATGAATTGACTATATCCCTCATTGAGAACAACAGATGACAATCTGTGATTTCTCGCAATGCGTGAAGATATACGTTGGCCCTGCCGAACCGGTCCCATATCTGGGCAACCACCTCGTGGTGCAGTCTCCACTCTGTAGAGATAGGACCCCTCTTGGAAAGTAGATCTGCAACTTTAAGAGATTCTGGAAGATGTGTCGCCTTGAGCAACAGGAAATGCGAACTACTACATACAAGCAGACAACAGGCCAGGTTTAGGAGAGAGATAGACTGCGTCCCCCCCTACTTATTGATGTACGCCAACACCAACCTGTTGTCGGACCTTACCAACACATCCTGGTCCTCCAACATCGAAAGGAAACGCCTCAGCGCTAGCAAATAGTCAGTGGCTCTAGGTAATTGATATGCAGTGCCTGTCAGGACCCGGTGTGAGAAACAGTCACTAATAGTCAGCAGAACCCAGAAGATGAGGCAGACACAGCAGTACTAGAGATGGTGGTTTAATAAAGGAAAAAAATCTTCAGGCAAAAATATAAATCCACAACGTCAAAAATAAAGCCAAGAGAAAAAATGGATATCCTCCAAAATACAAAGAAAATCCACAAAGTGGTAAGAACAGCAGGGAAAAACAAACCTCAAAAGACTAATTAAAAATAAACAAGAACAAAACCAGAGAACATCTGGAAAATCCAACAAGAGAAATATATGTTCACAGCAAGGCTGGGGCTGGGTGCTAACATACAAACACTGAGCAAAGAACTGAGGAACACACAGGGTTTAAATACCAACAAGGAAATGACACAGGTGCAAATAATAATTAGAACAAGGAAAAAACAAAAGGTTCAAAAAAGGCGCAATGGGGACATCTAGTGACCAAAACCTGAACAATCCTGGCCAAATCCTGACAGTGCCCTTTTGCGCTGTTGCCCAAATCCCTATTTTCCGAGTGGCCACACACAGCACTCCCCATCCCGGTAAGGATGCGTCTGTCACGATCACCCTGCAACAATAGTCACTGGTTCCTCGAAGAAGTCAACGCCCTGAGGCATGACAGGGATACCTTCAGCACTGATGAGATGTGTCCAGATGCTAAGCAATCACCCAGCGCTGAAACAGGTGCATCAACAGAAGTCCCAGAGGTACAACAGCTATCATAGAGGCCATCAGACCCAAAAACTGCAGGCACAAGCTAAAAGCACAGAGTGCCCTAGCTGAAACCGTGCAAGACAGAGCCGGAATGCGACCCACCTCTGTTGGGACAAAAACACATGATTCAGAACCGAGTCCAGAATGAGACTCGGACACATTTCTTGTGATTCACTAGGAACCTCAGCGTGGGAGTGTGGAGATCCACCTGTTCCCTCAACTCCGCTATGACCGGGCAATCATCCAGATAGGCCAATACTCTGATCCCACCGCACTGGAGCCAAAGCCGCCGCCACCACCAGGATGGAAAAGTTGAATGGCGATAGGGAGAGTCTGAAAGGAAGGACTACACCCTCGAAATAACACCTCCGAAACGTTCCGTGGGGAGGATGTATAGCGACATTAAAATACACATCCTTCAGATCTGTGGCGTGAACTAATCGCTAGGACACATCGACTGCAATAGCCAGCAAAGTGTGAGCCTTTTAAACTTGCAAACTTTGAGGTGCAAGTCAAGGATGGGACACAACGCTCCAGCGCTAATGGGAACTAAGGCGTATTGGCTGTACCAACCACTCTGTACTTCTGAAAAGGGGATCACCCAAATAACCTGCTTTTGAAGGAGAGAGGAAATAAGACAGGAGCTAGGACCTCGGGACCATTGATGTAATGACACAACGAAAAGGAGGAGGACACATAACGAACTGCAGACGGTACCGCCGTCCCCATTACCCATAGTGAAACTGTGCATGCCCGCCATTGGACAGAGCATGTTGCCAGTCTCCCACACATTATCTCCTGAAGGGGCAGGCAGCCACCCTGAGGACTTAGATGATTATTTTTGTTTTGTCATGCTTGTTTTCATATCCCCCACTCTTGACAACCCTACGTCTGAATGTGGGGAATGAACTGTGTTTGTTATGTCCACGCTTGGACGATACCGCACTCTCGATACCTGTGAACACAGAGGAACCTTGGGTAGAAACAATGTGCTTTTCATTCTGGAACTTGGGTACTTCAGCACCCAGTAACTTGAGACCATTGACCGAGGCGCCAAATGCTTTGGGATGAGGGTGTCGAGAACACGCCCCCTTCCGCGGCCTCAAGCTAGGTCTGCTTCGTCCCCTGCGCCGTGTAAGAATTTGCTTTCATCCCGCTATCCTTCGGCCGAGCATGGCGCCTGTGCCAAGACGTTTGCAGCTGCCCAGAATCACTAAGATGGTCAAAAACCGACCTCAAAGCTGCTCCCTCGCCAATGGCAACCCGCCTCTGGCCTGGAACCTTTCTTTCATGCCTCAGCAACTGCCGAGCCTACCCCACGAAGGATTTTCATGGGAAAAGGACTCGTAAGAGCTGGGTCCTGTTTTTGTTTCTCCTCAAAACGGGCCTGTAAGTACTCCAAAGCTTAGCCAAACAACCTTTTTTTGGCGAAACTGGCTCATCTAAATACATTGGCTTGTCCCTCTCAGGAATCCGGGACAACTTCAACCAGAGGTGGCGCTGAGCCACAGCCAAGATAGTTCAGTGGAACAGACGCAGCATATAAATCAGCCATCACGTGGATTTGGTGGAGATTATCTGAAACCGGCTTCCAAGGTCCTATTCAGCTATATAATACATCTGCAGCATTGTGACCACATGAAATGATCGTGCAGCGACTCCCTCAGCGCGGTACACTGTGTCCAGTTGATTCTCCAAGAACCGGCACTGTTTATTTGGTAGCACAGTGCTAAGATTAGACTCATTTTTTTAGCCTCTGGAGATAAGTAACTCGCCAGCTTTCCATTCAGAGGTGTTGTGCAAACAAGGCCCTCTACCTCCATGCTTTCTACATAAATTAATATCGCCAGTCTGAGGTGAATACCAGGGACAGGAGGTAAACACCTTCCCCCAAACCTGGAGGAACTGCGGGGCAAAATACGGCCAATCAACAACCAGGTAATACGACACTGCTCCACAACATACAGTGCCGTGCAAAAGTATTCATCACCCTTGGCGTTTTTCCAATTTTGCTGCATTACAACCTGTTATTTAAATATATTTTTATTTGTATTTAATGTAACAGACAAACACCAAAAAGTCAAAATTGGTGAAGTGAAATGAAAAAAATTACTTGTTTAAAAAAAAAAACATTTTTTTTTTAAAGTGGTGCATGCATATGTATTCACCCCTTTGCTATTAAGCCCCTAAATAATATCTGGTGCAACCAATTACCTTCAGAAGTCACATAATTGGTTAAATAAAGTCCACCTGTGTGCAATCTAGGTATCACATGATGTGTCACACGATCTCAGTGTATATACACCTGTTCTGAAAGGCCCCAGAGTCTGCAACACAACTAAGCAAGCTGCACCATCAAGACCAAGGAGCTCTCCAAACAGGTCAGAGACAGGTTGTGGAGAAGTACAGATCAGGGTTGGGTTATAAAAAAAATATCTGAATCTTTGAACATCCCACGGAGCACCATTAAATCCATTATTAAAAAACGGAAAGAATATGGCACCACAACAATCTGCCAAGAGAGGGCCGCCCACCAACACTCACGGACATGGCAAGGACCTGGCAAATTAATCAGAGAGGCAACAAAGAGACAAGTGATAATCCTGACGGAGCTGCAAAGCTCCACACCAGAGATTGGAGTATTTGTCCACAGGACCACTTTAAGCCGCACACTCCACAGAGCTGGACTTTACAGAACAGTGGCCAGAAAACAGCCATTACTTAATGAAAAAAAATAAGCAAACACCTTTGGTGTTCGCCAAAAGGCACGTGGGAGACTCCCCAAAGATATGGAAGAAGATACTCTGGTCAGATGAAACTAAAATTGAGCTTTTTGGCAATCAAGGAACGATTTTTGGCAATCTGTACACCAGCGGAACCCTTCCAACATGAAGGAGCTGGAGCAGTTTTGCCTTGAAGAATGGGAAAAAATCCCAGTGGCTAGATGTGCCAAGTTTATAGAGACATACCCCAAGAGAGACTTGCAGCTGTAATTGCTGCAAAAGGTGGCTCTACAAAGTAGTGACTTTGCGGGGTGAATAGTTATGCCCGTTCAAGTTTTCTGTTTCTTGACTTATTTCTTGTTTGTTTCACAACATAAAATATTTTGCATCTTCAAAGTGCTGTGTTAAATTTAATTCCAGGTTGTAAGGCAACAAAATAGGAAAAATACCAAGGGGGTGAATACTTTCGCAAGCCACTGTACATAGCGGACACATATAACAGTACACGTATAACAGTACAGTATCTTCATGTATTCTCCATGGGTATGAGAAACAAGTAATGTTCCCATAGATGTTGTAGCTAGCTGTGCCTGCCAGCAGCCAACCCCTCCTGTTGTTAGACAGTCTGTCAACGTCAACAACGTGGGAAGAAGCAGAGAGCAGGAAGGAGGAGATGAGCCAGTAAAACACTCTATTAAACCCAGGAAATATATACTCTCAGCCTGTCTCCCAAATGGCATTCTAGTCCTTATGTAGTGAGCTACCGTTGACCAGGGCCCAGAAGGAATAGGGTGCCATTTGGGATGTACCTCAGAGCTGATTTTTACTTCACAGTGGATTCCTGCTGACACAGTGGGTTAAAAGCTTGGTCAGAAATGGAGGTGTCTGATGAATTCCCACCAGTGAATGGATGTGCAGATTAGCAGCAGGCTAGGCTCCAACCCACGAAAGATGAAGGATTGATTTATGGATTTTTATGTCAAAGCAGATTAAAACAGTGGTTCAAAGACATTAATGTTAAACAAAAACCAATATGATCCAATAATCTTCCTATTATTTTATTTTTTTTATTTTTTAAATCTGTTAAAGTTGAAGCAAGTATAGCAGTTCAAGTCAGATGAAGAGTACAGATCTGCTGGTTATGTGCTTTACAAATGATGTTATTGTAATGAAACTTCTGTACTTTCTTTGCATTATGAAAGGTGTTTTGAGTTCTCAATAAGGACGACCTGGAACGCGCCTATTCAGACCTGGCTTAGGTGGGACTGGTAAATAGTGCATTGGCAGCCAAACCATTAATGGTTCTAAACCACTTGTAATCTACAGTATACCACATATTGTTACAATCCACTTTTCTAGAATTTATTCAAACCTATTCAAACAGACTATTTTTTTAATACTTTAGTTTAGGGAGTGCTGAAGAGGACATTTTATTTGTTTGTTTTTGTTGTTTTTTTTCTCTGCCTTTCTTCTCCCTTCAGAAGTAGCTGACTGTGTGTGTGGGTTGTGAAGATAAATTGTTTGCTACATGCTCCTTTAAATCAAAGGCGAATGGAAGGCAGTGCTTTAATGGCAGTGCTTTAATCATATTTCACACCGACCTCACTTATCTTGGTGGCCTGTTGCTTAAGATCTGTCACTGCTGCTATATCTGTCCTGATGCTACAGGCCCTCTCTCCAAATACACACATTCACACTCCAATGTTTGGTCCAAACGTGAAGAGCAGAACCACACTAAGGCATCCTTCATATTAAAAGTATTTTTAAATACCTATTATTCTTATGGTATATCAAGGGATCTAATTTAAAAACTCTTGCTTTAATATTTTGGCATTAGCCGTTTCGGATTATTTCGATACTGCCATAGTAATATTTACGCAGTGCCTTTATTTACGATATTCATCTCGGATCCACTTCTAATTCAGATAAGATAAAGCATACTTCCTGTGAGGGGGCTCGCCCTGGAAGTACTGTAGGCTTTTATACGTTACCCGTGACCAGTCTGTGAGTTAATTTGACCATTGGAGAAATTGTTCCTGCATAAATACTGCAATGTGGGTTTGATTGAAATGAGCCCTTGGACTCGGATGGTGTTAACCTTGCTTTGAACAGAAACCATGTTGTGTGTTTTTCCATTTATACCTACCTCCCCTCTGGGCGATCCATCATAGATGTGATAGATGTGTTGTAGGTTACATTGTACTCTTGATGTGTGGCACATGCTGACAGGACTGTAAAAAGCTGATAGGGTGAAGTATTTTCATCTTTCCAATTCACATTTTCAGCAGAACAGCACTTGGCTGGCTTTCAAATTAGGGAGGCATGTAATGTATAGTCGAGAAACAATGGTTGAACTTAGCAGTGTGCTGACTTCAACAGTGCTGGGAAAAGTGTACGATTTATCTACGTTTGAAGTTTGGGAGAGCAGATGGTTGTGTTTTTTGGGGGGAAAAATAGAAATGGTGTTTAGAACCGCAACAATGTCAGTGGCAATTCATAGAAAGTTTAGATAAGAAAGCACATCAAGTGAAGTTGAAAAATGTTATTTTAGGTGGAACAAAATGACCCCCCCCCCCAAAAAAAAAACTAAATCAAACAACTTCTCTATTTACAAAATGAAACAGGCTCAAGGGGAACCTGGGAGGGCTGGTCTTCCAGCGCCACTCTTCAGATGTAAAATCCTTAAGTTCCAAGAACTTTTCTACCGCAGCCACAATAAAGTCTAGTTTCTTAGACTTCTTTGAGACTTGTGCCGCTAAGTTTATAACTGTGACAATAAACACCACATAATCAACCATTTTAATAACAAACGGGGTATCTTTTGACTGGCAGCAAACATTTACTACAAGCTGTGGTGCGTCCGCTACCATATCTTTAATAGACACACTTGTTTTCTCAATTGGTTTGATCGTCTCCGCATAGGAGCTTCCCCATTGACCGCTCTAACTGTTGCCACCTCAATCCCCTTCACCCTTACAGGGAACTCCAGGAACTCAGGATCATGATCCCCACCACAATTGCAGCACCGTCGTCCTTCTACACACAGTTTGTCAATATACTATGTCCTTCTACACACAGTTTGTCAATATACTATGTCCTTCTACACACAGTTTGTCAATATACTATGTCCTTCTACACACAGTTTGTCAATATACTATGTCCTTCTACACACAGTTTGTCAATATACTATGTCCTTCTACACACAGTTTGTCAATATACTATGTCCTTCTACACACAGTTTGTCAATATACTATGTCCTTCTACACACAGTTTGTCAATATACTATGTCCTTCTACACACAGTTTGTCAATATACTATGTCCTTCTACACACAGTTTGTCAATATACTATGTCCTTCTACACACAGTTTGTCAATATACTATGTCCTTCTACACACAGTTTGTCAATATACTCTGTCCTTCTCCACACATTAGAAACATGTCCAAATCCTTTCCAATTCTTAAACAGCAGTGGTTTGGGGATGAAAGCTCTTAAAGCTTATCATAACCAATCTTCACATGCGTTGGTGTTTGCTCTTTATCAAAAAAACAACAGGACCGACGGACTTTCTTAATTTCCTCCATTCACCCAGCGGGTCAGACGTCGGGTACCAGCTACACCAGGAATTCTCCTCAGGTATTCAACCTGAACATCTGTCGTCACAAACTTTCTCATTCATAATTATTCACCTATCATTCAGGATTATCCGTAATCATGGTAGCATCCACATTAATGTAGTGTTTAGAAACATAATCTATTCTTATTTACAATATAAGGGACTTCCAAATGACACAATACAATATTTATCATATATTTCTACTGTGCAGACACAGCCAAATCAAACAGCAAATGCATACAACACATGTGTAGAGTTACAAGCTTGATGTGGTAATTGCGTGCTATGAATATGGGACCAAATACTTAACTTTTTACTTCTTCTAATACATATGCAAGTGAATTTGTCCCAATATTTTTATTACTTACAACAATTGCTGTAATTTCTAAACGGTTCACCCGATATTATTGACAGTATTTTCAAATTAAAACTGACAGTCTGCACTTTAACCTCATAGTCATTGTATCATTTCAAAAACAAAGTGCTGGAGTACAGAGGCAAAAACAATACATTTGGAGGTCACTGTATAAACCACTACTTTTAAAAAATGACCAATCACCACCCCATTCCACATTCCACGGCCTGGGAGGACGGGAATATTTCGTTCAACACACCTTGTTACTCTTATGCAGTGAAACCTCATACACTCAAGTACTTCTCTGGAGCTGCCACCACAACATCTATTCTCTGGGATTGATGTTCCATTTCTGCAGTACATTTGATAACCATGGCAATGAATGCTAAGAAGCCAACCTTACTGAAGCACAAATTCATATCACTCTGTTTTGGCCTAGACCTGGTACTCACCCTTTACCCATCATCCTCTACTCTTTTCACTGCCTCAGCATATGACACATTCTGTTCTACCCTGACAACCTCAACCTGTCTCTCTTGCTCTGGGCACTTCTTATCCCCAGCAACATGGGCACCCCCCACAATCGACATACAGTTTTTTCCACCTACACTACACATTCCTTTATCCCATGCCCTCCTGCACACATTTCACATCTCGGAATCTCCCTCCTACGCAGTGCTGCAACACGACCATAAACTTGGCATCTAAAACACCTTAGTGGGTTCGGCACAAAAGCTCTCACTGGATAACTGACATTTCCTAACGTTACTTTATTAACAGGTAAATACTCTCAGTTCTCAGTTTCATCACGCTCGCCACCAGGTTTGCGTCGCACCAAACGGCGGGCATCACAGAATTTTCAATTTCAGTTTCTCCATCTCAACACTTAACGACACCCCAGTAATCACTCCTTTCAAAAGCACCCTGCTCTGGAGAGCAAAGCAAGTCTCAGGTCTTGTCCCTAGTCACGTGATGCAAAGCGCCTGCGCCCTCTGGACCGAAGATGAAGGTAGTCCACTTTGAGCTACCTTCACCAATTTAACAGTACCCAACCTGTTTTCTACCCAGCCTGAGACTACATATGGATCAGCCAAAAGGCAGGGATCCACTTTCTCCAAAAATGTCACATCCACTGGGCCCGAATGTAAGGCGTGCGTGCTGGCGGTAGAGAAGTCAGGCGCAGGAGAGCAAAGACTGTGTTACAACGGTGCAGTTTAATGATAAAAATCACCGTAAACAATATATACAATGGGACAAAAACCCCAGACATAACGTGCACAAGCACTTACAATAAACAATACCGGACAAGGACATGTGGGGAACAGAGGGTTAAAAACACAACATGTAATTGATAGAATTGAAACCAGGTGTGTGTGAAGACAAAACAAAACAAATTGAAAATGAAAAGTGGATCGGCAATGGCTGTAAGACTGGTGACGTCGACTGCCGAACGTCGCCCGAACAAGGAGAGGAACCAATTTCGGAGGAAGTCGTGATACCAAATCATCATTTGCATGACCATTGGTGTGAAGCTCGGACTCGGAAGTCCTCACGACACCTTTTATTTATTTATTTTATTTTACCGTTATTTTACCAGGTAAGTTGACTGAGAACACGTTCTCATTTGCAGCAACGACCTGGGGAATAGTTACAGGGGAGAGGAGGGAGATGAATGAGCCAATTGTAAACTGGGGATTATTTGGTGACCTGCCATCAACAGGTAATTCATCCTCACTCTCGTCAGGTTCAATTTCTGAGCCATCAGAGACAGCATACTACGGTTTGTCCTTTGCACCATTCTTCCTCAACACACATGTCCCCACTTCGCTCGGCTCTCCTTCTCCTTGGTGTCCATAACAACGTCTATCCGTTCACCAAGCACTTTCTGTGCATTGATCCGCTTGCAGATCATGCACTAATGGCATTTCTCCAAAACCCAACTTCTGTTCGTTTGCCCAATTTACAAGTCTGGCTACCTCTGGCCTTTCCTTGCTTCTCTTCTATTGTTACACATTCAGGGCTGCATGTCTCAGAGGAATATCTCCAACCATCAACCGCTGTGTCTCACAAAAACACATGTGAAGCAAGCCCTTGTCTCCCGTTGCTGATTTTTCAAACGAAGTGCTTGCTGTCATTCAACAAGAAACAAGTCGTTGTCATGCACATTTGTTCACCTGAGGAATAATGCACCAAACATCTTAGATGTAAAATTATGTGACTAAGGCCCCCTTGGCAAAAACGTCAAACTTATTTACAGATTTATTGAGTTATCTTAGATTAATTCTGACTATTTTGAGGAAGTGTATACTGGATACGGCGTCTCAAGAGGGACAAAGTACTATTGCCGCTTTTTTCTGTTTTTTCAAGTGAGGTTCTTTGAAGGGAGAATGCAAGGCACAGACATTCACGTCACCTAGCCGAGTTCTGCTACGAGCAAACCAAACCCAGTATACAGACGCATTAATAATACCCCACAGTTGAAAGGGGAGACTCTCACGAACACTTAACGTAAACTCGTACATCGCCTTGGTCCGTACCATTGACCTTATTTTAGCGCCCCAAAAACGTAATACTTCCAGATCAACTGTAATTTCAATACCATTGTAAAGCACAATTTCTCCCCTTTCCAACAGAATTCATGCCGAGACTTTCATGCTGCCCGTTTCTGCATAATTCAAGAAGGCAATGAGCTCCTTCGGGTCTTTTTAAAAATGGCGGGTGGGGAAGCAAAACTAACGCGTTATAGTGAGAAGGAGAGATGTCGAATTTGAATCAGGTTTTCAGGGCGGTGCTAAAGTGATCTTAGAAGTAAAAAGCGGCTTTGAGAATGATGATCGCGTAAAAAATGACTAGGTATCCCCCCCTTACCCCCGTCACTGTCCATTTCTTGTTTCTAAACGATGAGAGAAGTGCTACACCTGGCGGAGAGAGATTGTAAGACAGAAATAGTTGCTTTATGCGTGATGTATGTTACGACATGACACATCAAGATGTAATGGAGGGTCAGTTTTCTCCAATACTATAGACCCATTGCCATGTCAATCAACGCTTGAATAGAAACCTAGTTCACACCCCAGAACTAGGTTTCTACAGTCCCAATAGTTTTCTTTGTAGCCTCGTTTGATTGTCGCGGTTACGCACATTTGTACGGAACGGGGTGAGTTTACTTTACATGTCGGTTGTTTTGCTCTAGGATGCCCACAAGCCTCACAAAACTCACCAGAAGATAGCCCGTTACCTGTTTAACATTTTTATGGAAGTATTTATGGAAGTAGTGGCAAAAACAAGGGGTAAATATGGGTTAAATAGGGGTTAAATAGAGGTTAAATAAATGTTATATATGGGTTAAATAACGGCTAAATATGAGTTTGATATGGTTAGATAGGGGTTAGATATGGGTTAGATAGGGGTTATATAGGGTTTAGATGGGGTTAGCTATGGGGTAAATAGTGGTTAAATAGGGGTTAGATAGGGTTTAGATGGGGTTAGCTATGGGGTAAATAGTGGTTAAATAGGGGTTAGCAATGGGTTAATTAGGGGTTAAACAGGGGTTAGATATGAGTTAAATAAGAGTTAAATAGGGTTAGCAGGTGTTAAATATGGGCCTCCCGGGTGGCGCAGTGGTCTAGGGCACTGCATCGCAGTGCTAGCTGCGCCACCAGAGTCTCTGGGTTTGCGCCCAGGCTCTGTCGCAGCCGGCCGCAACCGGGAGGTCCGTGGGGTGACGCACAATTGGCATAGCGTCGTTAGGGAGGGTTTGGCCGGTATGTAAAAATGTCTCAGTATGTAAAAATGTTATAAAATGTATGCACTCTACTGTAAGTCGCTCTGGATAAGAGCATCTGCTAAATGACTAAAATGTAAATAGGGTTTAAATATGGAAGAAAAAACAAAATTATATTCTAATCTTATATCGCTCAGATATAGGACAAACACATATGCCAAGATTCATCAAAACATTCCTTTATCTTACAGAGATTCTAAAATTCAAAATCGAATAGCTTAATGATCTTTGATATGACCATTTTAAGTTAAAAACCTCTTAAGGATCGGACCCTTTTTTGAAATTTTTGCCTAAAATTACATATCCAAATCTAACTGCCTGTAGCTCAGGAACTGAAGCAAGGATATGCATATTCTTGATACCATTTGAAAGGAAACACTTTGAAGTTTGTGGAAATGTGAAACTAATGTAGAAGAAAATAACACTTTAGATCTGGTAAAAGATTATAGAAATAAAAAAATATGCGTTACATTCTGTCATTTTTTTCAATATGTTTTAATCATATTTGAAATGCAAGACAAAGGCCATACTTTCAGATATGAGTCTAGATGTAATTTAGATGTTGGCCACCAGATGGCAGCAGTGTGTGTGCAGAGTTTCAGACTGATCCAGGGAAGAGTTACATTACTGCACAATATTTTGTATCAAGTCTGCTAGGAGTTTGCCCATAAATTTTCAAGTACATAACAATAGAGAACATACAAAAATGGTATGGTCATAAAATATGTAAGTTCACACACTCCCAGAAATGTCATACATGATGGATCATTAGCTTGTACACTAACTTTCATACATCTAGATGGCCGGGTGGGTGTGGAGCCAGCGACAGCAGTGGGGTCAAACTGTAGACCCCAGTTCCTAAATTTGAACATCAAAAATAGATTTTATAAAACGAAACTATGCTAAATTTAATCTCTGGTCACCCTCAGGATGACAAATCAGAGCAAGATTACGGAATGTAAGTACATTATTTTCCTTCCGAGGTGAATGTATCAAACCAGTTGCCATGATAAAATGTTGTTGTTATTGTGCCCTCTCCTCAATTAAAAGCATGGTATTGTTTCACTGTAATAGCTACTGTGAATTGGACACTGCAGTTCGATTAACAAGAATTTAAGATTTCTGCCCGTATAATATTGTACATGTCTATGTTGGCTGTTGTATACAACATAATCCTAGTCACATTAGCAACAACCATCCCGGTTTAGGGACACCCATCCCGTAGAGGTTTTAAAACTATTCCACATGTTATCTTAGTAGGCTCCATTCTCCAATGTTACAGTTTTCCACTCATTGCCAGGTATGGTTCTCAATCAGGGACAGCTGTCTATCGAGGTCTCTGATTGGGAATCATACTTAGGCAGCCTGTTTTTCCACCTTAGTTGTGGGTAGTTATCTTTGTTAGTGGCACTATAGCCCTAGTCAGCTTCACGGTCGTTTCTTTGTTTCTTGTTCTTGTTGGCGACATTTACAATAATAACGAACAATGTACGCTCACCACGCTGCACCTTGGTTTCCTTCCGACGACGGCCGTGACAGTGCATCCCTCAAATGATACAAATGTATCAACAGCCTGAGCACACTGGACTTGAAACAACCGTACAGAGATCCATAGAGATCTCATTAAATTACTAATTCCTAATTATATGGATGTAACTGGTTCAAAACTACTGGCCTAGTGGAATGAGGCCCCTTCTCAATCCCTCTCCATGACAGACAAGTCCCATGGGCTGTTTAGAAATAAAAATTGGCTGTTTAGAATGGTGGCTCATTGAAACAAATACCCTGTTGTTCTCATCAAGAACATATGTGTGCGTATGTGTGCGTGTGTGTGTGTGTGTGTGTGTATAATGTTGTGGTGAAGTGTGTGTGTGTTGTTTACACTTGTGTCAACTGCCAATGGGATTTCACCTCAGGCCCGTATCCATGCAGTCAAAACACTCAGGCTTTATCCTTGCAGTCAAAACATTCAGGCTTTATCCTTGCAGTCAAAACACTCAGGCTTTATCCTTGCAGTCAAAACACTCAGGCAGTATCCATGCAGTCAAAACACTCAGGCTTTATCCTTGCAGTCAAAACACTCAGGCTTTATCCATGCAGTTAAAACACTCAGGCTTTATCCATGCAGTCAAAACACTTACAGATCCAGGTTTCATATAGCCTTAGTAGTGTAAAGTTCACTGTTCAATCCCACATTTAGGTCGGCGTCCCTAATGGCACCCTATTCCCTATATATGCACTACTTTTGAACAAAGCCATATGCACTATAAAGTGAATAGGGTGCCATTGAAGTGATCTTCCAGGGGTATCGTTAGCATCTAGGCTGTTTTCCCCACAGGCATTCTTGTTATGTCCCAAATGACTGCCTATATTCCGTTCATACAGCTCCATGGATCCTGGTCAAAAGTACTGCACTATTTAGGGGAATAGGGTGCCATTCGGTAGAGTTGTAATTCTGAAGGTGATGATTTCATCAAAGTATTGTTAAATAACAACAAAGTGGAGGAGGGGAAAGAGGACATGACTGTCTTTTGTTTTTTTGAATGAAAATTCAAGTGATATTTATTAAGCTATCAGACTTCGAGTTAATATTGAGTCAGTGCTATATCAAAAACGCACAATGCTCAGATGGTGTTGAAGAGCGCTAGGGACATTTCCAACAAACAGACATTCTGATTAACAGATGTTTTGAACGGAACGTGTGGGAAAAGACTCAGGCTTTAGGGCATTTCCAGGGTTTGATAGCTAAGTCAAAAAAAAAAATTGGAGAAAAAAAAAAGTTTGTTTTTTCCTGCATCATAAATGGCACCCTATTCCCTATGTAGTGCACTGCGTTTGACAAGGGAAAATGGCACCCTATTCCCTATGTAGTGCACTGCGTTTGACAAGGGAAAATGGCACCCTATTCCCTATGTAGTGCACTGCGTTTGACAAGGGAAATTGGCACCCTATTCCCTATGTGTCACGATCGTTCTCCTCCTCTTCGTCTGAAGAGGAGAAGCATGGGTCGGACCAATACGCGTCAAGGTATGCAGTCATAATGAATTTATTTAAATGAAAGACGAACACTTAATACAAACTATACAAAATAACAAAACGACCGTGAAGCTACAAACGTTGTGCATAGACAGACAGGCTACAAACGTTCTGACATAGACAATTACCCACCAACATAGACAACGCTAGACATCTACACTAAACACAAAACCATATTTTACACCCCATAACCCCTTTACCAAATAAACATCAAAAACCAACAAAACATAAACATTACCCATGTCACACCCTGACCTAACTAAAATAATCAAGAAAACAAAGAATAATAAGGCCAGGGCGTGACATAACCCCCCCCTTGAGGCGCGAACTCCGGGCGCACCATACACAGTCTAGGGGAGGGTCTGGGTGTGCTCCCCTCCACGGTGGCGGCTCCGGCTCTGGTCGTAGTCCCCACGTCACCACAGTACCTAACCACCTCCTAGGCCTCCTCCAAACGACCCCCCTCCACATTAACCCCATTGCATTAAGGGGGAGTTCCGGACTAAGGGACAGCTCCGAACTAAGGACCAGTACCAGGGTAAGAGGCAGTACCAGGGTCAGGGGCAGTACCAGGATAAGGGGCAGTACCAGGGTAAGGGGCAGCACCAGGGTAAGGGGCAGCACCAGGGTAAGGGGCAGCACCAGGGTAAGGGGCAGCTCCAGGGTAAGGGGCAGCTCCGGACTGAGGAATGGCAGCTCCGGACTGAGGGACTGCAGCTCCGGACTGAGGGACTGCAGCTCCGGACTGAGGGACGGCCCATGGCTGGCTGACAGATCTGGCTGCTCATGGCTGGCTAACGGATCTGGCTGCTCATGGCTAGCTGACGGATCTGGCTGCTCATGGCTAGCTGACGGATCTGGCTGCTCATGGCTAGCTGACGGATCTGGCTGCTCATGGCTAGCTGACGGATCTGGCTGCTCATGGCTAGCTGACGGATCTGGCTGCTCATGGCTAGCTGACGGATCTGGCTGCTCATGGCTAGCTGACGGATCTGGCTGCTCATGGCTAGCTGACGGATCTGGCTGCTCATGGCTAGCTGACGGATCTGGCTGCTCATGGCTAGCTGACGGATCTGGCTGCTCATGGCTGGCTGACTGATCTGGCTGTTCCTGTCTGGTTGGCGGCTCTGGCAGATCCTGTCTGGTTGGCGGCTCTGGCAGATCCTGTCTGGTTGGCGGCTCTGGCAGATCCTGTCTGACGGACGGCTCTAGCGGCTCCTGTCTGGCTGGCGGCTCTAGCGGCTCCTGTCTGGCGGACGGCTCAGTGGGCTCATGGCAGACGGGCGGCTTTGCAGGCTCATGGCAGACGGGCGGCTTTGCAGGCTCATTGCAGACGGATGGCTCAGATGGCGCTGGGGAGACGGATGGCTCAGATGGCGCTGGGGAGACGGATGGCTCAGATGGCGCTGGGGAGACGAGCAGTTCAGTCAACGCTGTGCAGACGGCAGACTCCTGCCGGCTGAGGCGCACTGTAGGCCTGGTGCGTGGTGCCGGGACTGGTGGCACCGGGCTAGGGACACGCATCTCAGGGCTAGTGCGGGGAGCAGCAACAGGACGCACAGGACTCTGGGGACACACAGGAGGCTTGGTGCGTGGTTTAGACACTGGTGGTAAAGGGCTGGAGACACGCACCATATAGCTAGTGCGTGGAGGAGGCACTGGTGGTACTGGGTTGGGGCGGGGAGGTGGCGCCGGAAATACCGGACCGTGCAGGCGTACTGGCTCCCTTGAACGCCGAGCCTGCCCAACCTTACCTGGTTGTATGCTCCCCGTCGCCTGACCAGTGCGGGGAGGTGGAATAACCCGCACCGGCCTATGTAGGCGAACCGGGGACACCATGCGTAAGGCTGGTGCCATGTACGCCGGCCCGAGGAGACGCACTGGTGACCAGATGCGTTGGGCCGGCTTCATGACATACGGCTCAACGCTCAGTCTAGCCCGGCCGATACGTGGAGCTGAAATGTACCGAACCGGGCTATGCACGCGTACAGGAGACACCGTGCGCTCTACTGCGTAACACGGTGTCTGCCCGTACTCCCGCTCTCCACGGTAAGTACAGGGAGTAGGCGCAGGTTTCCTACCTGACTTCGCCACACTCCCTTTAAGGCCCCCCCCAAGAAATTTTTGGGTTGTACTCACGGGTCTCCAGCCTTGTCTCCGTGCTGCCTCCTCATATCGCCTCCTCTCGGCTTTCGCTGCCTCCAGCTCTTCACGAGAGAGGCGATATTCTCCAGGTTGATCCCAAGGCCCCTTACCATCCAGTATCTCCTCCCATGTCCAGAAATCCTTTATGGGTAGGTCCTGTTGCCGCCTTCCATGCCGCTTGGTCCTATGGTGGGTAATTCTGTCACGATCGTTCTCCTCCTCTTCGTCTGAAGAGGAGAAGCATGGGTCGGACCAATACGCGTCAAGGTATGCAGTCATAATGAATTTATTTAAATGAAAGACGAACACTTAATACAAACTATACAAAATAACAAAACGACCGTGAAGCTACAAACGTTGTGCATAGACAGACAGGCTACAAACGTTCTGACATAGACAATTACCCACCAACATAGACAACGCTAGACATCTACACTAAACACAAAACCATATTTTACACCCCATAACCCCTTTACCAAATAAACATCAAAAACCAACAAAACATAAACATTACCCATGTCACACCCTGACCTAACTAAAATAATCAAGAAAACAAAGAATAATAAGGCCAGGGCGTGACACTATGTAGTGCACTGCGTTTGACAAGGGAAAATGGCACCCTATTCCCTATGTAGTGCACTGAGTTTGACAAGGGAAAATGGCACCCTATTCCCTATGTAGTGCACTGCGTTTGACATGGGAAAATGGCACCCTATTCCCTATGTAGTGCACTGCGTTTGACACGGGAAAATGGCACCCTATTCCCTATGTAGTGCATAGGTCTCTGATCAAAAGTAGTGCACTACGTAGGGAATAGGGTGCCATTTGGGACTGGATGACACGATGAAAGTGATTCTTTCAAACACACTATCTCCCCGACTATCTAGCCCAAGCCTACACTATCTATTTTTTCCACTTCAATGAGACAAAAACCACCGAGCCGTCTAACCACTCATGCTCAGGCAAGTGTTGAACATCTGTCGTTCTCTTTTATGATGTTCTAATATTTTGGTGGCGAAAAGAATGTTTTCACCATAATCACCCCCTGCACCATTATCAACTCGCACCCCATAATCACCACGCCACCCCATAATCACCCCATACCCCATAATCACCCCGCAAACCATTATCAACGTGCACCCCATAATCACCCCACTCCCCATAATGACCCTGCGACCCTAGAATATTCCTCTAACCTCATAGGTGATGATATCACACTATGTTTGTGTGACTGAACCCTGTTAGCGCTTTGTAAAGCTATCATTCAGAAATTGAGTTCATGGGTAGATGGCTTCCAACAAAGCATTTTAGGGATTGAGGCACATCCCTATTCCCAGTGTGATATGTTTGAAGAGGCTTTTTCCCGGCAGTGTTATGTGTTGAAAGAGGTTTGGTGAAAGCAGCGAGGAGTCTCTTTTGGTGTCTGATTCCACAAGAGACTGAGGAGATTAAATCTGTCTCTTTGATCCTGGTGCTGTCTGTCCTCCTGTGCGTCTGAAGCACACCTTAAGAAAGACACCTCCTTCTCGGCTCTGCAGCTCAGCAGCTCTGCAGTTCAGCAGCTCTGTAGTTCAGCAGCTCTGTAGTTCAGCAGCTCTGTAGTTCTGTAGTTCAGCAGCTCTGTAGTTCAGCAGCTCTGTAGTTCAGCAGCTCTGTAGTTCTGTAGTTCAGCAACTCTGTAGCTTTGCAGCTCTGTAGTTCTGCAGCTCTGTAGCTCTGCAGCTCTGTAGTTCAGCAGCTCTGTAGTTCAGCAGCTCTGTAGTTCAGCAGCTCTGTATTTCTCCAGCTCTGTAGAACTGCAGCTCTGTAGTTCAGCAGCTCTGCAGCTCTGTAGTTCAGCATCTCTGTAGTTCTGCAGCTCTGTAGTTCAGCAGCTCTGTAGTTCAGCAGCTCTGTAGTTCTGCAGCTCTGTAGTTCTGCAGCTCTGTAGCTCTGCAGCTCTGTAGTTCAGCAGCTCTGTAGTTCAGCAGCTCTGTAGCTCAGCAGCTCTGTAGTTCTGCAGGTCTGTAGTTCTGCAGCTCTGTATTTCAGCAGCTCTGTAGTTCTGTAGTTCAGCAGCTCTGCAGTTCAGCAGCTCTGTAGCTCAGCAGCTCTGTAGTTCAGCAGCTCTGTAGTTCAGCAGCTCTGCAGCTCTGTAGTTCTGCAGCTCTGTAGTTCTGTAGTTCATCAGCTCTGTAGTTCAGAAGCTCTGTAGTTCAGCAGCTCTGTAGTTCTGCAGCTCTGTAGTTCAGCAGCTCTGTAGTTCAGCAGCTTTGTAGTTCAGCAGCTCTGTAGCTCAGCAGCTCTGTAGTTCAGCAGCTCTGTAGCTCAGCAGCTCTGTAGTTCAGTAGCTCTGTAGCTCAGCAGCTCTGTAGCTCAGCAGCTCTGTAGTTCAGCAGCTCTGTTGCTCTGCATCTCTGTGGCTCAGCAGCTCTGTAGTTCAGCAGCTCTGTAGTTCAGCAGCTCTGTAGCTCAGCAGCTCTGTAGTTCTGCAGCTCTGTAGTTCTGTATTTCATCAGCTCTGTAGTTCTGCAGCTCTGTAGTTCTGCAGTTCAGCAGCTCTGTAGTTCTGCAGCTCTGTAGGTCTGCAGCTCTGTAGTTCAGCAGCTCTGTAGTTCAGCAGCTCTGTAGTTCTGTAGTTCTGTAGTTCAGCAGCTCTGTAGTTCAGCAGCTCTGTAGTTCTGTAGTTCTGTAGTTCAGCAGCTCTGTAGTTCAGCAGCTATGTAGCTCAGCAGCTCTGTAGCTCAGCAGCTCTGTAGTTCAGCAGCTCTGTAGTTCAGCAGCTCTGTAGCTCAGCAGCTCTGTAGTGCAGCAGCTCTGTAGTTCAACAGCTCTGTAGCTCAGCAGCTCTGTAGTTCATCAGCTCTGTAGTTCAGCAGCTCTGTAGTTCAGCAGCTCTGTAGTTCTGCAGCTCTGTAGTTCAGCAGCTCTGTAGTTCAGCAGCTCTGTAGTTCTGCAGTTCTGTAGTTCAGCAGCTCTGTAGTTCAGCAGCTCTGTAGTTCAGCAACTCTGTAGCTCTGCAGCTCTGTAGTTCTGCAGCTCTGTAGCTCTGCAGCTCTGTAGTTCAGCAGCTCTGTAGTTCAGCAGCTCTGTAGTTCAGCAGCTCTGTATTTCTGCAGCTCTGTAGCTCTGTAGTTCAGCAGCTCTGTAGTTCTGCAGCTCTGTAGTTCAGCAGCTCTGTAGTTCAGCAGCTCTGTAGTTCTGCAGCTCTGTAGTTCTGCAGCTTTGTAGCTCTGCAGCTCTGTAGTTCAGCAGCTCTGTAGTTCAGCAGCTCTGTAGCTCAGCAGCTCTGTAGTTCTGCAGGTCTGTAGTTCTGCAGCTCTGTATTTCAGCAGCTCTGTAGTTCTGTAGTTCAGCAGCTCTGCAGTTCAGCAGCTCTGTAGCTCAGCAGCTCTGTAGTTCAGCAGCTCTGTAGTTCAGCAGCTCTGTAGCTCAGCAGCTCTGTAGTTCAGCAGCTCTGTAGCTCAGCAGCTCTGTAGTTCAGTAGCTCTGTAGCTCAGCAGCTCTGTAGCTCAGCAGCTCTGTAGTTCAGCAGCTCTGTAGCTCTGCATCTCTGTGGCTCAGCAGCTCTGTAGTTCAGCAGCTCTGTAGTTCAGCAGCTCTGTAGCTCAGCAGCTCTGTAGTTCAGCAGCTCTGTAGTTCTGCAGCTCTGTAGTTCTGTATTTCATCAGCTCTGTAGTTCTGCAGCTCTGTAGTTCTGTAGTTCATCAGCTCTGTAGTTCAGCAGCTCTGTAGTTCAGCAGCTCTGTAGTTCTGCAGCTCAGCAGCTCTGTAGTTCAGCAGCTTTGTAGTTCAGCAGCTCTGTAGCTCAGCAGCTCTGTAGTTCAGCAGCTCTGTAGCTCAGCAGCTCTGTAGTTCAGTAGCTCTGTAGCTCAGCAGCTCTGTAGTTCAGCAGCTCTGCAGCTCTGTAGCTCAGCAGCTCTGTAGTTCAGCAGCTCTAGCTCAGCAGCTCTGTAGTTCAGCAGCTCTGTAGTTCAGCAGCTCTGTAGTTCAGCAGCTCTGTAGTTCCGCAGCTCTGTAGTTCCGCAGCTCTGTAGTTCAGCAGCTCTGTATTTCAGCAGGGAATGTGTCTACTGATGATTCAACCCTACACCTGTCAGCAACCACCGCTGGTGAAATCCCTGCAACCCTAAACAAAGAGTTTTAGTCAGTTTTAGAATTGGTGGGCCTGAACATCTCTACAACTAAGCGTGTTGTTTTTGGTACGACTCATTTTTAGACCTCAGCTGAATCTGTGAATGAATGGTGTGGCTGTTGAGCAAGTTGAGGTGACTAAATTAATTGGTGTTACCTTAGATTGTAAACTGTTATGGTCAAAACTTATAGATTCAATGGTTGCAAAGATGGAGAGGTCTGTCCGTAATAAAGAGATGCTTTACTTTTTTTGGACGCAACACTCCACAAAGCAAGTACTGCAGACTATTGATTATTGTCCAGTCATATGGTCAAGTGCTGCAAATAAAGACCTAGTTAAGCTGCAGCTGGCCCAGAACAAAGGCATATCTTACTCTTAATTGTAATCAGAGGGCTAATAATAATACTATGCATGCCAGTCTCTCTTGGCCAGTCTCTCTTGGCATCTTGTTTTTATATGAAACATTAATGTGTTGGAAATTCCAAATTATTTGCATAATCAACTGACACACACACTTACCCCACCAGATATGCCACCAGGGGTCTTTTCACAATCCACAGGTCCAGAACAAATTCAAGGAAACGTACACTATTATACAGAGCCATGATTGTATGGAACTCCCTTCCATCTCATATACAGTAAGTTAACAGTTAACCTGGTTTAAATAAACAAAGAAAGCAAAGCCTCTTCCCAATGTAACCTACATGTTGTGTGTATATATTGACATGTATGTATGTACAACTGATATATGGACACACACGCACACACACAGTCACACTACATGTCATTTTTTTTATATACATGTAAAATGTAAAGTATTTTGTTTGTACTGTCTTTTTCATTATGTTTCTGACCCCAGTAAGACTAGCTGTCGCCATTGGCTAAAGGGAATAATAAAATAAAATAAAATCCGCAGTTCAGCAGCTCTGCCGGTCTGGAGGTCTGGAGGTCTGGAGGTCTACAGGTCTACAGATCTACAGGTCTACAGGTCTGCAGGTCTACAGGTCTACAGGTCTGGAGGTCTGGAGGTCTACAGGTCTACAGGTCTACAGGTCTGAAGGTCTGGAGGTCTACAGGTCTACAGGTCTACAGGTCTGGAGGTCTGGAGGTCTACAGGTCTACAGGTCTGGAGGTCTACAGGTCTGGAGGTCTACAGGTCTGGAGGTATGGAGGTCTACAGGTCTACAGGTCTACAGCTCCACAGGTCTGGAGGTCTACAGGTCTGGAGGTCTGCCGGTCTGTAGCTCAGCAACTCTCTAGGTCTGTAGCTCAGCAACTCTCTAGGTCTGTAGCTCAGCAGCTCTGTAGGTCTGTAGCTCAGCAGCTCTGTAGGTCTGTAGCTCAGCAGCTCTGTAGGTCTGTAGCTCAGCAGCTCTGTAGGTCTGTAGCTCAGCAACTCTGTAGGTCTGTAGCTCAGCAGCTCTGTAGGTCTGTAGCTCAGCAGCTCTGTAGGTCTGTAGCTCAGCAGCTCTGTAGGTCTGTAGCTCAGCAGCTCTGTAGGTCTGTAGCTCAGCAGCTCTGTAGGTCTGTAGCTCAGCAGGTCTGTAGGTCTGTAGCTCAGCAGCTCTGTAGGTCTGTAGCTCAGCAGGTCTGTAGGTCTGTAGCTCAGCAGCTCTGTAGGTCTGTAGCTCAGCAGCTCTGTAGGTCTGTAGCTCAGCAGCTCTGTAGGTCTGTAGCTCAGCAGTCACTGGAGTTAAACTCTCAGAAATCCATCCCAAAAGGCACCCTATTCCCATCCCTACATAGTGCACTATGGGCCCTGGTCAAAAGAAGTGCACTGTATAAGGAATAAGGTTTGGGATGCAAGCCTCTATCCATCGGCTTGGATACACTCCAACCATTTTACACATGGGGCGTTGGACTTGGAAATAAACCTTTTTCAAAGCTACCCCAGTGCTATTCCCAAACTGATATAGATGTTATTTTTTGCAGTATGTAAAACTTCCTTCTAGCAGAGAATAACACATTTGGCACTTAACCAGCTAGAAAAGGAATGCTTCCAACTTGAGCTGGGTAAAGTGATGGTCTCTCCATGAACATGAAAGTAGCAGCTATTTCAATAGGAGTAGTTCACTAGGAGTATTTAACTAGGAGTTGTTCACTAGGAGTATTTAACTAGGAGTTGTTCACTAGGAGTTGTTCACTAGGAGTTGTTCACTAGGAGTATTTAACTAGGAGTTGTTCACTAGGAGTTGTTCACTAGGAGTATTTAACTAGGAGTTGTTCACTAGGAGTATTTAACTAGGAGTTGTTCGCTAGGAGTTGTTCGCTAGGAGTTGTTCACTAGGAGTATTTAACTAGGAGTTGTTCGCTAGGTGTTGTTCACTAGGAGTTGTTCACTAGAAGTTGTTCACTAGGAGTATTTAACTAGGAGTTGTTCACTAGGAGTTGTTCACTAGGAGTATTTAACTAGGATTTGTTCACTAGGAGTTGTTCACTAGGAGTTTTTCGCTAGGAGTTGTTCACTAGGAGTTGTTCACTAGGAGTTGTTCACTAGGAGTTGTTCACTAGGAGTATTTAACTAGGAGTATTTAACTAGGAGTATTTAACTAGGAGTATTTCACTAGGAGTTGTTCACTAGGAGTAGTTCACTAGGAGTATTTAACTAGGAGTTGTTCACTAGGAGTTGTTCACTAGGAGTATTTCATTAGGAGTTGTTCACTAGGAGTAGTTCACTAGGAGTTTTTCAATATGAGTATTTAACTAGGAGTATTTAACTAGGAGTATTTAACTAGGAGTATTTCACTAGGAGTAGTTCACTAGGAGTAGTTCACTAGGAGTTGTTCACTAGGAGTTGTTCACTAGGAGTAGTTCACTAGGAGTTTTTCAATAGGTTTATTTAACTAGGAGTATTTAACTAGGAGTAGTTCACTAGGAGTAGTTCACTAGGAGTTGTTCACTAGGAGTTGTTCACTAGGAGTTTTTAACTAGGAGTTGTTCACTATGAGTATTTCACTGGGAGTATTTCACTAGGAGTATTTCACTTGGACTATTTAAAACTTCTTCGGGATCGGTGTCCCTTTCACGGGACGGTTGAGCTAACGTAGGCTAATGCGATTAGCATGAGGTTCTAAGTAACAAAATAATTTCCCAGGACATAGACATATCTGATATTGGCAGAAATCTTAAATTCTTGTTAATCTAACTGCACTGAATACCATGCTATTTTTTGAGGAGAGTGCACAATTTTGAACATGAAAAGTTATTAATAAAAATATTAGGCACATTGGGGCAGTCCTGATACCAAATTTTGAACAGAAATACAATGGTTCATTGGATCAGTCTAAACATTTGCACATACACTGCTGCCATCTAGTGGCCAAGATCTAAATTGCACCTGGGCTGGCATAAAACATTATGGCCTTTCTCTTGCATTTAAAAGATTATGATAGAAAAAAATACAAAAGAACGGTTGATTTTGTCTTTGTATTATCTTTTACCAGATCTATTGTGTTATATTCTACTACATGCCTTTCACATTTCCATAAACAACGTGTTTCCTTTCAAATGGTACCAAGAAAATGAATATCCTTGCTTCAGGGCCTGAGCTACAGGCAGATAGGTGTAGTTCACTAGGACTAGTTCACAGGTGAGGATGACAAAACAAGACAGTGGCAGTTTAAGTAGGGAGGATGGGGATGCTGACAGTAAAGTGTATCATTAATGAGAACATCCAATGAGCCACAATTAGAAACCACACTTGTCGCCAAGAAACCTAGGATACATCCCAACTGGCACCCTATTCCCTACGTAGTGCACTACTTCAACCAGGGCCCATTTAATGAAAGTACTAAAATCCAGGTCAAGGCGGTTTGAAGTCAGTTTAACCTTGTTTCATTGTCTGACATTTAATCAATGTTGTTTATTAGACAGCAGGATTGTTTCAAACATGTGGGCACAAGGGTCGACAGATTGAAGCCGCGCTACACGGACTGAGAATCCCAAATGGCACCCTATTCTCTTTGTAGTGCACTACTTTTGACCAGAGCTCATAAGGCTCTGGTGAAAAGGAGTGCACTATGAAGGGAATAGGGTGCCATTTGAGGTGCAGGCGAAGTGGATCTAGCAGGATCTGGCATACAGAATTGTTCAGAAGTTTAAAACCTCATTAAACCTTAGCCTACAATCTAATTAATATAATAATACAAATTCCCCATCAAAATCCGTCTGTTTAAGTAGAGATATCTGTTTTGTTGTATGGGCTGCGTCTCAATAGACCGCATCCGCCGATATCGCCCTTTCACATCTGTGGTGAAAAGTGGGAGAGCTAGAAAGATGGTCTGTCAGACCACGATACATCCCGAAAATCGGTGTTCTCACAAAAATGTCCGTAGCGTCCGAATGGTTGTCTGACTAACACAATGTCATTCTCCGTTTTGCTCTAGGACAGCCACAAGCATAACAAGACTCGTCTGAAGTCGGTACCGCCTCTTCTGCGGAGAGCACAGCACCCTGTTATACAGAGACCTACACAGCATCTCAATACCTTTATTTATTTATTTAACTAACTTAGCAAGTCATTTAAGAACAAATTCTTATTTTCAATGACGGCCTATGAACAGTGGGTTAACTGCCTTGTTCAGGGGCAGAATGATAGATTTTTCCATCGTCAGCTCGGAAATTTGATCTTGCAACCTTTCGGTTACTAGTCCAGGACTCTAACCACTAGGCTACCTGCCACCTCCATTCCAGTATACAGGGAAAGAAAAATCTAACCTGCTGTTTGCTATTACTTAATGCTGTTAGCAAACCCAAGAGACAAAGTGTAATCTAAAATGGCGAATTACAACAATAAGAACAGAAAATCTTTATGAAATCAAGATTGAGGATTTGTAGAATTGTGTGTATTTCACAGTTTGTCTCCTCCCCCAGCTTTCCCTGGAGACAAAAATGGATTAATCAAAATATTTTACGGGGTGTTTAGACTACAGAGCGTTAACTTGACACTTGCCGCTTTGGCCCCCCAGATTGACTTGCTTGTGGGCGTGCTGGCAACATATAGCAGCAGCACGTTCGGTTGTGCATCAAAGAATTGAGCATAGCAAGTTTGTATGAAGGTCTAGTAATTTAAATGGGTAAATAGTTGAATCCATTCTCCGTATCATTACTTTGTTAGTAATATGCTCTAAACCGCTCTGGTGACAAACAAACTTTTTTCCCCTGTCCCCAATCGTCCCCATGGCTAGGAGCACACATTCAAGTAAGAGAAATACATGTAAGAAAAATAAGTAAAATGTAACAATGTATTATTACCTAGCTAGCTAGCTACAGTAGTCTGCAGACTAACTCAAATGAGCTGCTAACGTAGCTAGCTAGCAATCTAGTCGACTTTAAAAAACTGTATTGTTAGCTAGCTAAGATAATTAAATATCACCAGCTCTCTAACCTCATATTAGCTAGATATCTTGATGTATTTATCATTGTAAGTTAATAAAACAAACTCCAAAAGCATTTGTAGATAGCTAGCTAGCAAACAGCCATGGAAGAGGGTGATAGGATTAGCAGCTCCAGTTCAAATCAAAGCAAATCAAATCAAAGTTTATTTGTCACGTGCGCCGAAGACAATCGGTCTAGACCTTACAGTGAAATGCTTACTTACAGGCTCTAACCAACAGTGCAAAAAAGGCATTGGATGAACAATAGGTAAATAAAGAAATAAAACAACAGTTACAAGACAGTGAAAAATAACAGTAGGGAGGCTATATACATTAGCGAGGCTACAACAGTAGCGAGGCTACATACAGTAGCGAGGCTATAACAGTAGCTAGGCTACATACAGGCACCAGTTAGTCAGGCTGATTGAGGTAGTACGTACATGTAGATATGGTTAAAGTGACTATGAAAATGAACAGAGAGTAGCAGTAGCGTAAAAGAAGGGTTGGCGGGTGGTGGGTGGTGGGTGGCAGGACACAATGCAGATAGCCCGGTTAGCCAATGTGCAGGGGCGCTGGTTGGTCGGGCCAATTGAGGTAATATGTACCTGAATGTATAGTTAAAGTGACTATGCATATATGGTAAACAGAGAGTAGCAGCAGCATAAAAGAGGGGTTGGGGGGGCACACAATGCAAATAGTCCGGGTAGCCAGTTGTCAAGAAAGTGAGAGAGTAGGCTACTCTGAATAGGGCAGGTACTTTGCTGTAGTTTTAGTCCCTGTAGAGAAAAATTAAGGACAGAGATAATATCAACATTATATTCAGTGCTGTCTAATTTGAGTATAATGAAGCCTGTTTCTTTGTGATGTTTTCTGCCCTAGGACAGAGAGTCGTGAAACCCTGTCTGCAGATGAAAAAGGTCACAAGCAATGTACCAAGAGCAATAGTTCTAAATCCTGGTCCTGGTGACTCAAAGGGGTGCACATTTTTGTTTTTGCCTTAGCACTACACAGCTGATTAAAATGATCAACTTATCATCAAGCTTCAAGTGTGTATTTATGTATTAATTTGTGACGCTATCCTTGATACAATCCTGCTGTTGTCACATGCTACACATGCACACGTGTGTGCACATGCATCTACAGTATCATACCCATGTCTTTGTTGGAGACAAGGCCTTTTCCTCTCCAGAGAAAACGAATGTGGCTCCCTCCCTGGAGCGAACCTCCCCAGGAGGAACAGGGTCCCCAACTACCGCCTCTTCCGAGCCAGGTTGACCACCGACTGCATCTTCGGCTTTCTTATGTCCCATTGGCAGATGTACCGGCGAGTCATCGGGGTCCACCCTGCTAATGCAGTGGCTTATGTGAAGGCTACCTGTGTCCTGCATAACTTCATGAGGATGGACTCGAGGACCAGGAGGGGGCCATCAGCTCTCCGCCGTGGGCCAGAGGAGAGGTCTGCTGCTCTGCAGGATGTTGCCAGGATTGGGGGCCAACAACGACGCACGGGAGGCAATCTGTTTGCGGGAAATCGCCATCTCCTACTTCTTCGAGGAGGGTGCTGTTCCCTGGCAACACCTTGTGCCATAGACTACAATATGCACAACCAAAGGCTCTATTTTAAGTACCACCCACATTTCAGTAAAAGAGCCTTCTACCATATACGTAGCTACAGTATGTCATCTGCAGTTATTCAATTCCTAGTTTCTCTCCCTTTGATTTCTACTTCTCAGGTGAGGGTGCTGTTCAGGTAAGGGTAATGTCTGCACAAAAAAAACAGGCTCTTTCAAGAGGCTCAGGTGTATAACTGTGTGGGCTGTGGCTCCTTCCACGTTCAAAGAACAGACAAGAGGACCCACCATGTAGAATAGTAAGACACTCCATTATTTATATTCATGCAACTACGCTATATTGTTTGTGTTCTTGTGTGTGTGTGTGTGTGTGTGTGTGTGTGTGTGTGTGTGTGTGTGTGTGTGTGTGTGTGTGTGTGTGTGTGTGTGTGTGTGTGTGTGTGTGTGTGTGTGTGTGTGTGTGTGTGTGTGTGTGCATGTTTTCAGTATACAGTACTCTGCAGCCACTAAGTGTGGACACTGTGGACACCAGGTAAGGCAACAGACACACAGATACTTGTTGAATACTGCGTCTTTAACTACCTTATTTTCTCAATAAGTCTCCCTCCCTGACTTCATCTCTCTCTCCCCTTCTCCCTAAATCCTCCACATTATATCAGCAGTGTCAGTGAACACCTCTCCCTATCTGAACTGCCTGACACATAGAGGGCACAGCATGATCTGAAGTGAGAGATCACTTGGTCAGTCTTATCTCAGTTCACTGGTCACGATGGCTACACCCACCCGTAGCACGCGCTCCAGCAGGTGTATCTCACTGATTATCCCTAAAGCCAAAACCTCATTTGGCCGCCTTTCCTTCCAGTTCTCTGCTGTCTGCGACTGGAACGAATTGCAAAAATCTCTGAAGTTGGAGACTTTTATCTCCCTCAACAACTTTAAACATCTGCTATCCGAGCAGCTAAGCGATCGCTGCAGCTGTACATAGTCCATCGGTATATAGCCCACCCAATTTACCTACCTCACCCCCATACTGCTTTTATTTATTTACTTTTCTGCTCTTTTGCACACCAATATCTCTACTTGCACATGATCATCTGATGATTTATCACTCCAGTGTTAATCTGCTAAATTGTAATTATTCGATTTATTGCCTACCTCCTCATGCCTTTTGCACACATTGTATATAGATTCTCTTTTTTTTTACCATGTTATTGACTTGTTTATTGTTTACTCCATGTGTAACTTTGTGTTGTTGTCTGTTCACACTGCTATGCTTTATCTTGGCCAGGTCGCAGTTGCAAATGAGAACTTGTTCTCAACTAGCCTACCTGGTTAAATAAAGGTGAAATAAAAAAAATAAAAATAAAAAGTCAACAGGAAGTATTATTAAAGAGATGTTTTACATTGAAATGCAGACAGAGATGCTGTAGTCCCATGATCCAAGGTCAATTTAATTAACATAATAATACAAATTCCCCCATCAAAATCCGTCTGATTAACGAGAGATATCTGTTGTTTTGCATGGGCTGCGTCTCAATCGACCGCATCCGCCGATATCGCCCTTTGACATCTGTGGTGAAAGGTGGGAGAGCTAGAAAGATGGTTGTGAAACCCTGTCCGTAGATGAAAAAGGTCACAAGCACAAGTTCCCAAGAGCAATAGTTCTAAATCCTTTAAAGTTGAGCATTTCTTGATGATTATGATGACTGACATAGTGTTAGAATTAAAAGGGCTTAATCGTGCCATCTCTCTCTCTCTTTATCTGTCTCTCGTCTGTAGTTATGTTTTGATGTGAGAAGTACGCCAACCCCTAGTCCCGTCATTACCACCTCACATGCTCGAAGATAATCCTCAGGCAGTGTTGCTATGTTTGTGGCTTTCCAGAAAATTGGCCTACTTTGAAAACGATGTTGGGTGGTGAAAATGTATTGGTCACGAGTGGCGGGTTTTTGGGCTACTTCTAAATTACACCCTGGCCACCGTGGCATTTCTCTTTAAAAAAAATATGGATCTATTTCACTGTGACCTGCTGCTGCTTACTATCATTTAGTGAGGAGGCTGTGAGTGAGTGAGGGAGGGAGTGAGGGAGTGAGGGAGTGAGTGAGTTACACCCTGATCTGTTTCACTTCTCTTTGTGCTTGTCTCCACCCCCCTCCAGGTGTCGCCCATCTTCCCCATTATCCCCAGTTGCGTTGAGAGCACTGGTTGAGAGAGTGCTGCAGCTGAGTCATGGAGACAGAGCAGCAAGTGTACAAGTAATGACAACTTTTTTTGTAGGTAGGCTAATTAGACTGGTCATTATGGAGATACCTACTTCCAAACCTTTTCCATAAAACATATTAAATCAAATCCAAGTTGTTTTGTCACGTGTGCCGAACACAACAGGTGTAGACCTTACAGTGAAATGCTTACTTACAGGCTCTAACCAATGGTGCAAAAAAGGTATTAGGTGAACAATAGGTAAGTAAAGAAATAAAACAGTAGAAAGACAGACTATATACAGTAGCGAGGCTATAAAAGTAGCGAGGCTATATACAGACACCAGTTAGTCAGGCTGATTGAGGTAGTATGTACATGTAGATATGGTTAAAGTGACTATGCATATATGATGAACAGAGAGTAGCAGTAGCGTAAAAGAGGGGTTGGTGGTGGTTGGGACACAATGCAGATAGACCGGTTAGCCAATGTGCCGGAGCACTGGTTGGTAGTATGTACATGAATGTATAGTTAAAGTGAGGGGTTGGGGGTGCACACAATGCAAATAGTCCGGGTAGCCATTTGATTACCTGTTCAGGAGTCTTATGGCTTGGGGGTAAAAACTGTTGAGAAGCCTTTTTGTCCTTGACTTGGCACTCCGGTACCGCTTGCCATACGGTAGTAGAGAGAACAGTCTATGACTGGGTTGGCTGGGGTCTTTGACAATTTTTAGAGCCTTCCTCTGACACCGCCTGGTGTAGAGGTCCTAGATGGCAGGCAGCTTTGCCCCAGTGATGTACTGGGCCATATGCACTACCAACTGTAGTGCCTTGCGGTGAGAGGCCGAGCAATTGCCGTACCAAGCAGTGATGAAACCAGTCAGGATGCTCTCGATGTTGCAGCTGTAGAACCTTTTGAGGATCTCAGGACCCATGCCAAATCTTTTTAGTTTCCTGAGGGGGAATAGGTTTTGTCGTGCCCTCTTCACGACTGTCTTGGTGTGTTTGGACCATTCTAGTTTGTTGTTGATGTGGACACCAAGGAACGTGCTAGAAGCAATAATTACTGCGACAAAGCATTTGAAAACGACTTTAGGCCTGTTGAGTTCTTTAGATAAATTCGCTCAGAGGTTGTTTAAAGTAAACTGCGTTCCAATTGCAAATGTTCTTATGGATAACAGATTAAGGCGAAGGGTTTACACATGCTCGGTTCTAGGATCTGGGGCTGCTTAGTTCTAGGGCCTGCAGCGGCTCGGTTCTAGGGCCTGGGTCAGCTCGGTTCTAGGATCTGGGGCTGCTCGGTTCTAGGATCTGGGGCTGCTCGGTTCTAGGCCATGGAGCTGCTCAGTTCTAGGGTCTGGAGCTGCTCAGTTCTAGGGCCTGGAGCTGCTCGGTTCTAGGGTCTGGAGCTGCTCGGTTCTAGGGTCTGGAGCTGCTCGGTTCTAGGATCTGGAGCTGCTCGGTTCTAGGGCCTGGAGCTGCTCGGTTCTAGGGTCTGGAGCTGCTCGGTTCTAGGGTCTGGAGCTGCTCGGTTCTAGGGGCTGGAGCTGCTCGGTTCTAGGGCCTGGAGCTGCTCGGTTCTAGGGGCTGGAGCTGCTCGGTTCTAGGGCCTGGAGCTGCTCGGTTCTAGGGCCTGGAGCTGCTCGGTTCTAGGGCCTGGAGCTGCTCGGTTCTAGGGCCTGGAGCTGCTCGGTTCTAGGGTCTGGAGCTCCTCGGTTCTAGGGGCTGGAGCTGCTCGGTTCTAGGGCCTGGGGCTGCTCAGTTCTAGGGGCTGGAGCTGCTCGGTTCTAGGGGCTGGAGCTGCTCGGTTCTAGGGGCTGGAGCTGCTCGGTTCTAGGGGCTGGAGCTGCTCGGTTCTGGGTGTCTAGAGCTGCTCGGATCTCGGGTCTGAAGCTGCACAATTGAAATTTAAGTTATGGAACTCCCGTGCGTGGTTGTGTTAAGTCCTTACTAAAATCGACATTGAATGTGAATGATAGGCTACATTTGTATTACATTTACATTTTACATTTAAGTCATTTAGCAGACGCTCTTATCCAGAGCGACTTACAAATTGGTGCATTCACCTTATGACATCCAGTGGAACAGCCACTTTACAATAGTGCATCTAGATCATTTTAAGGGGGGGGGGGGGGGGGGGGGGCAGAAGGATTGCTTTATCCTAGGTATTCCTTGAAGAGGTGGGGTTTCAGGTGTCTCCGGAAGGTGGTGATTGACTCCGCTGTCCTGGCGTCGTGAGGGAGTTTGTTCCACCATTGGGGTGCCAGAGCAGCGAACAGTTTTGACTGGGCTGAGCGGGAACTGTACTTCCTCAGTGGTAGGGAGGCGAGCAGGCCAGAGGTGGATGAACGCAGTGCCCTTGTTTGGGTGTAGGGCCTGATCAGAGCCTGAAGGTACTGAGGTGCCGTTCCCCTCACAGCTCCGTAGGCAAGCACCATGGTCTTGTAGTATCTTGTTGTATCTGTTGGCCATGAAGTAGGCTAATGTAGCCTACCATTTGATACAATAAATATACAGTATATTGAAATGACGATATCACTGGAGTCATTGCAAATCAATTATGCCACTTGTGTAGCGTACATGGAGCTGGCAAGCGTATTTAAAAAATAGCCTATAACTTTAGTTTGTTATAGCTGTCACGCCCTGATCTGTTTCACCTGTCCCTGTGATTGTCTCCACCCCCTCCAAGTGTCGTTTCTTTCCCCAGTGTATTTATCCCTGTGTTTCCTGTCTCTCTGTGCCAGTTTGTCTTGTATGTTTAGTCAAGTCAACCAGCGTGTTTTCCCCCGCACTCCTTTTCTATTCTCTTTTGCTAGTCTTCCCGGTTTTGACCACTGCCTGACTCTGGACTACTTTCCTGCCTGCCTGATCATTCTGCCTGCCCTGACTTTGAATCTGCCTGCCCTCCGTTACCTATTGGACTCTGAACAGGTTTTGAGTTTTTGCCTTTACAGGACCATTTTCTTGTCTAACCCCTTTTTGGATTAATAAACATTGTAAGACTCCAACCATCTGCCTCCTGTGTCCACATCTGGGTCTCACCTTGTGCCTTGATGGTATCTTTGTGTTGTGTTGCCATTATTAATGGCACTCTTTTGTTAATTAAATTGGAAGTTATGATTTGTGACCATGGTCACCGCTTTATCGCAAATCTATTATTCTCCACATTTCATTTGTGGACTTTTCCCTGAAATTAGACATTGGCCTATCAGGGGCTAAAGTCTATTTAGATATACTGTAGTTCAGAAAACCACGGTAAAGTTGAATTGCAATTATAAACCCAGATTTTGTCAGTAGCCTATTGAAATAACAAGTCAATCTTGCAAATAGGCAATTTACAGTACCAGTCAAAAGACACACCTAAAGTGGCATGCGAAACTATTCATCCCTTTAGGGATTTTTCCTATTTGGTGCCTTACAACCTAGAATTAAAATATATTTTTTGGGGGTTTGTATTATTTGATTTTCACAACATGCCTACCACTTTGAAGACACAAAATATGTTTTATTGTGAAACAAACAAGAAATAACAAAAAAAAAATAACTATTCACCCCCCAAAGTCAATACTTTGTAGAGCCACCTTTTGCAGCAAATTTAGCTGCAGTCGCTTGGGGTATGTCTCTATAAGCTTGGCACATCTAGCCACTGGGATTTTTGCACATTCTTCAAGGAAATACTGCTTCAGCTCCTTCAAGTTGGATGGGTTCCACTGGTGTACAGAAATCTTCAAGTCATACCACAGATTCACAATTGGATTGAGGTCTGGGCTTTGACTATGCCTTTCCAAGACATTTAAATGTTTCCCCTTATTAAACCACTCGAGTGTTGCTTTAGCAGTTTGCTTAGAGTCATTGTCCTGCCGGAAGGTGAATCTCTGTCCCAATCTCAAATCTCTGGAAGACTGAAACAGGTTTCCCAAGAATTTCCCTGTATTTTACACATCCATCATTCCTTCAATTCTGCCCAGTTTTCCAATCCCTGCCAATGAAAAATGAAAAACATCCCCACAGCATGATGCTACCACCACAATGCTTCACTGTGTGGATGGTGTTCTCGGGGTGACAAGAGGTGTTTGCGCAAGACATAGCATTTCCCTTGATGGCCAAAAAGCTACATTTTAGTCTCATCTGACCAGAGTACCTTCTTCCATATGTTTGGGGAGTCTCCCACATGCCTTTTGGCAAACACCAAACATGTTTGCTTATTTTTTTATTTAAACAATGGCTTCTTTCTGGCCACTCTTCTGTAAAGCCCAACTCTGTGGAGTGTACGGCTTAAAATGGTCCTATGGACAAATACTCCAATCTCCGGTGTGGAGCTTTGCAGCTTCTTCAGGGTTATCTTTGTACTCTTTGTTGCCTCTGATTAATGCCCTCATTGCTTGGTCCGTGAGTTTCGTGGGCGGCCCTCTCTTGGCAGATTTGTTGTGGTGCCATATTCTTTCCAGTTTTTAATAATGGATTTAACGGTGCTCCGTGGGATGTTCAAAGTTTCATATATCTTTTTATAACCCAACCCTGATCTGTATTTCTGCACAACTTTGTCCCTGACTTGTTTGGAGAGCTCCTTGGTCTTCATGGTGCCGCTTGCTTGGTGGTGCCCCTTGCTAAGTGGTGTTGCAGACTCTGGGGGCCTTTCGGAAAAGGTGTATAAATACTAAGATCATGTGACACTTAGATTGCACGCACCACTTTCAATTACATTTTTGTATTTTATTTTTTGAAGCAAGTCATTTTTTTTCATTTCACTTCACCAATATGGAATATTTTGTGTATGTCCATTACACGAAATCCAAATAAAAATCAATTTAAATTACAGATTATAATACAACAAAGTAGGAAAAACGCCAAGGAGGATGAATACTTTTGCAAGGCACTGTACTCATTCTAGGGTTTTTCTTTATTTTTTACTATTTTCCACATTGTAGAATAATAGTGAAAACATCAACTATGAAATAACAAATATTGAATCTTATAGTAAACAAAACAATTTATTTTATATTTGAGATTCTTCAGAGTAGCCACTCTTTGCCTTGCTGACAGCTTTGCACACTCTTGGCATTCTCTCAACCAGCTTCATGAGGTAGTCATCTGGAATGCATTTCAATTAACAGGTGTAGTGTAATGTTATGTAGTGTAATGTATTTCCTTCTTACTGTATTTGAGCAAATCAGTTGTGTTGTGACAAGGTAGGAGTGGTATACAGAAGATAGCCCTATTTGGTAAAGCATCAAGTCCATATTATAGCAAGAACAGCTCAAATAAGCAAAGAGAAATGACTGTCCATCATTATTGTAAGACATGAAGGCCAGTCATGAAAGTTTCTTCAAGTGCTGTCACATAAAAACATGAAGCGCTAGGATGGAACTGGCTCTCATGAGGACCACCACAGGTGACTGGATGATCTCCGCATGTGTGGTTCCCACCGTGAAGCATGGAGGAGGAGGTGTGATGGTGTGCTTTGCTGATGATTTATTTTCAATTCAAGGCACACTTGAACAGCATGGCTACCACAGCATTCTGCAGCGATACGCTTCCCATCCAGTTTGTGCTTATCATTTGTTTTTCATCAGGACAATGACCCAAAACACACCTCCAGTCTGTTTAAAGGCTATTTGACTAATAAGGAGAGTGATTTAGTGCTGCATCACATGACCTGGCCTCTACAATCACCTGACATCAACCCAATTGAGATGGTTTGGGATGATTTGCGATGAGTTTGTATTTGTATAGTGTGTATGTTATCGTGTGTGTGTGTGTGTATGCATGTGTATGTGCCTATGGTAGTGTTTCTTCACAGTCCCCGCTGTTCCATAAAGTGTATTTTTATCTATTTTTTTTTAAATAAATTCTACTGGTTGCAACAGTTACTTGATGTGGAATAGAGTTCCATTTAGTCACGGCTCAATGTAGTATTATGTGCCTCCCATAGTCTGTTCTGGACTTAGGGACTGTGAAGAGACCTGGTGGCCTATCTTGTGGGGTTATGCATGAGTGTCTGAGCTGTGCGCCAGTAGTACAAACAGACAGCTCGGTGCAATCAACATGTCAATACCTCTCATAAATACAAGTAGTGAAGTCAATCTGTCCTCCACTTTGAGCCAGGAGAGATTGAGATGTATTTTATTAATATTTGCGCTCTGTGTCCATCAAAGGGCCAGCCGTGCTGCCCTGTTCTGAGCCAAATGCAATTTTCGTAAGTCCCTTTAGCACCTGACCACATGACTGAACAGTCACCTCGACTTTATCAATTTCCACATTATTTATTACAAGATTTAGTTGAGGTTAAGGATTCAGTGAATGATTTGTACCAAATACAATACTTTTTTCTTTTTTTTATGTTTAAGACTAACTTATTCCTTGCCACCCAATCTGAAACTAACTGCAACCCTTTGTTAACTTCTCTAGGATAGGGGGCAGAGTTTTCACTTAGGGAAAAATAGCGTTCCCAATTTCAACTTCGTTCTACTCATCCCCAGAATATAATATATGCATATTATTAGTAGATTTGGATAGAAAACAATCTGAAGTTTCTAAAACTGTTTGAATCATATCTGTAAGTATAACATAACTTATGTAGCAGGCAAAACCCTGAGGACTATCCTTTTTTAGTCACTGTCTGTTCAATGAGTTATTATGGGCAGGCCAGAATTCTAATCACTATACTCGCAGTTCCTACTGCTTCCACTGGATGTCACCAGTGTATGGAAATAGGTTGAGGTTATTCATTAGTACAATGAAGAAGAAAAATACCAGGAAGTAGAGTAACGTCTTGTGTTTTTGTTTGGGAGTTGCGCAAGACTTGAAAAGTAGAGTGAGTTTGTTGAACTCCTGTATTGAAAACAGATTGACCCATCTTCAATTTGATCGATTATTAACGTTTACAAATACCCTAAGTTGTATTACAAAAGTACTTTGAAATGTTTTGGCAAAGTTTAGAGGTAATTTTTTTGATATTTTGTCGTGACTTTGCGCAAATTGGACGCTGTTTTTTTCTGGTACAACGGTGCCAAATAAATGGACAATTTGGATATATATGGACGGAATTAATCGAACAAAAGGACCATTTGTGATGTTTATGGGACATATTGGAGTGACAACAAAAGAATCTCGTCAAAGGTAATGCATGTTTTATATTTTATATCTGCGTTTTGAGTAGCGCCGGCATGGTTGAAATAGGCTACACTCTCTTTGTTGACATTGTGCTATCATCAGATAATAGCATCTTATGCTTTCGCCGAAAAGCCTTTTTGAAATCTGACATGTTGGCTGGATTCACAACGAGTGTAGCTTTAATTTTGTATCTTAAATGTGTGATTTAATGAAAGTTTGATTTTATATAATTTTTTTGAATCTGGCGCTCTACATTTTCCCAGGCTATTGGCCAGTTGGGACGCAGGAGAGAGAGAGGTTAAGTGTTGCAGTCATTTCAGTCGCTGTAGTAGCTGACATGTTTAGTGTTGAGCCATCCGCATACGTAGACACATTGGCTTTGGCATGTCATTAGTAAATATTGAAAAAGTAATGGGCCTAGACAGCTGCCCTGGGGAATTCCTGATTCTACCTGGATTATGTTGAAGAGGCTTCTAATAAAGAACACCCTCTGTGTTCTGTTAGAAAGTTAACTCTTTATCCACAATATAGCAGGGTGTGTAAAGCCATAACACATACGTTTTTCCAGCAGCAGATTATGATCTATAATGTCAACAACCGCACTGAAGTCTAACAAAACAGCTCCCACAATCTTTTTATTATCAATTTCTCTCCGCCAATCATCAGTAATTTGTGTAAGTGCTGTGCTTGTTGAACGTCCTTCCCTGGAAGTATTCGGAACGTTTGTTGTCATTTTGTTTACTGTAAAATAGCATTGTATCAGGTCAAACACAATTTCTCCAAATGTTTACTAAGGGTTGGTAACAGGCTGATTGGTCGGCTATTTGAGCCAGTAAAGGGGGATTTACTATTTTTAGGTAGCGGAATGATTTTTTCTTCCCTCCAAGCCTGGGGGCACACATTTTCTAGTAGGCTTACATTTAAAATATGGCAAATAGGAGTGGCAATATCGTCCGCTATTATACTCAGTAATTTTCCATCCAAGTTGTCAGACCCCGGTGGCTTGTCATTGTCGATAAACAAATTTAAATAATCACCTCTTCCAAACTCAATTTATGGAACAACAAAATTACAATGCTTGTCTTTCATAATTTGGTCAGATATACTTGGATGCGTAGTTTCAGCATGTGTTGCTGGCATGTCATGCCTAAGTCTGCTAATCTTGGCAATGAAAAAAATCAATGGACTGCAGAGTGAAGGAAAGACTGTTGGAAAAGCATTCCTCATGAAGCTGGTTGAGAGAATGCCAAGAGTGTGCAAAGCTGTCATCAAGGCAAATGACTGATGGCCTGATGACTCCTTGCTGTCCCCAGTCCACCTGGCCATGCTGCTCTAGGTCCAACTGTTTTGCCTGCGGCTATGGAACTCTGACCTGTTCACTGGACGTGCTACCTGTCCCAGACCTGCTGTTTCAACTCTCTGGAGACAGCAGGAGCGGTAGAGATACTCTAAATGATCGGCTATGAAAAGCCAACTGACATTTACTCCTGAGGTGCTGACCTGTTGCACCCTCGACAACCACTGTAATTATGTTCTGTTTTAATTTCCACCCTGCACAGCCAGAAGAGGACTGGGCACCCCTTATAGCCTGGTTCCTCTCTAGGTTTCTTCCTAGGTTCTGGACTTTCTAGGGAGTTTTTGCTAGCCACCGTGCTTCTACACCTACATTGCTTGCTGTTTGGGGTTTTATGCTGGGTTTCTGTACAGCACTTTGAGATATCAGCTGATGTAAGATGGGCTTAATAAATAAATTAGAAATTTGATTTTGATCGAGGTAAAGGCTGGCTACTTTGCCTTGGCACCTCAGGGGTTTCTGCTATATGGCCAATTTACCACGGCTAATGGCTGATCTTTGTGATATGTGGCCAATATACCACGGCTAAGGGCTATGTCCTAAGAACAGCCGTTAGCCGTGGTATATTGGCCATATACCACACCTCCTCAGGCCTTATTGCTTAATCAAAACAGTCAAAACAAGTTAAATGGACATCCATTAAAGGAAAATTATCTGTAGAGGTTAATAGGGGTGATTTATCTTTTCTCTTGCAACATATTCTTAAAATCCCAATCATTATTATTTTCATGGAAAACCTAGTTATGCTTCTTAGACTACATTGCTAAAAATTACGTTAACGTTCCTTCTTAATTAACTCTATAGCGTTATGGACAAAGTTTATATTGGATAAATGTAGCAAACTCCTCTCTTGCTGCAAAACAATTGTTGGGCTAGTAGTCAGGCCTTGTGGGTGGGTTTTCAGAGGTCATTATGCTAGAATTGTTAGCTAGAACTGACAAGCCTGGGCCCACGGTTGGTGGGCGACACCGCTAGAGACCGCTAGGAGACACCGCTAGAGACACCATTATGTAATTGTGATGACCTGAGAGAATATGACGTTAAGTAGCACTGTGATTCATTAGTCATATGCTATCTTCCCTGCTCTTCTGTTCTTACCTCTGTCACCCTGAAGAAGGCACAGTGATGCCAAAAAGGTTGGTGATTTACCCCAATAAATGACTGGGAGTTTATATATAGTGTGTGAAACACTCTTTATTTTTAGTGCTTCTAGTTTATTCACCGTTAGTCAGCACCTCTACATAAAATCATTTTCTCTGGGTGTGCGCCCAACTTATGTTTCTCATTCCACCTTTGTCTGTCTTTGACACACTTTCTCCCCGCCTCCACTTCCTTCCTCCTTCTACAATACACACCAGATGTGCAGGTTGAACTTGTATTGATATACAATTAAATGTATAATTTTTTTTTTAACCTTTTTTTTATTAACTAGGCAGGTCAGTTAAGAACAAATTCTTATTTTCAATGACAGCCTAGGAACAGTGGGTTAACTGTCATGTTCAGGAGTAGAACGACAGTTTTTTACCTGGTCAGCTCGGGGATTTGATCTAGCAGCCTTTCGGTTACAAGTCCTACACTCTAGCCACTAGGCTACCTGCATATATTTTTAACACTTGGATAATTAACTTATTTCAATAGAGTTTTTCACATTCCCTACTGGGAAAGTCTGTCATTACTTCTAATACTACACCTATTATGTGTCAGTGGAGTTGAAGGAAATGACACGGTGAGATTGACCATTTTAGAGTATTTACAGGATACATGGAAAGTGTAGTCCCGTGTTTTTTTTTATTTTTATTCTGGTCCTGTATATATGAGTTACAAATCAACCATTAACTAGTTAAATCATGTGTTCCAAGTCTACTGCAGAGTTACAATGTGTAACCCTTGATGCTCCAGGACCAGGACAAGGAATGGTTAACACTGTTGAAGTGTTTACATGCAGACACAGCATCATTCACAGACTGGAGTTTGATACGCCTGGTATTGGATATGACTGAAAGAGAATGTCTCACAGACATCACATTTACATTTTCATTTGAGCCATTTAGCAGACGCTCTTATCCAGAATGGCTTACAGTTAGTGCATCCATCTTACGATAGCTAGGTGGGACAACCACAGATCACATTAATAGTAAGTACATTTTTCATCAATAATGGCAGAGCTAACAAGGGGAAAAGTATCAAGTGCCAGTGCTAGTTCACGAAAGGGTTATTTTTTTGGAGCTCCTTCCTTTTTGCAGCAGAAACTGATCAAATGAAGATCCAATATATAGGCTACAGTACACTTAAACTGTCACATTATGCATGGCCCACTGAACACTTTATGTACAGGGCAGTACGTGCAGGGCAGTATGTACAGGGCAGTATTTATAGGGCTGTATGTATAGGGCAGTATGACAAGGGCAGTATGTACAGGGCAGTATGTACAGGGCAGTATGTACAGGGCAGTATTTATAGGGCTGTATGTATAGGGCAGTATGACAAGGGCAGTATGTACAGGTCTGTATGTACAGGGCATTATGTACAGGGCAGTATGTACAGGGCAGTATGTACAAGGCAGTATGTACAGGGCAGTATTTATAGGGCAGTATGTACAGGGTTGTATGTACAGGGCTGTATGTACAGGGCTGTATGTACAGGGCAGTATTTATAGGGCAGTATTTATAGGGCAGTATGTACAGGGCAGTATGTACAGGGCTGTATGTACAGGGCAGTATGTACAGGGCAGTATTTATAGGGCAGTATGTACAGGGCAGTATGTACAGGGCAGTATGTACAGGGCAGTATGTACAGGGCAGTATGTACAGGGCAGTATGTACAGGGCAGTATGTACAGGGTTGTAAGTACAGGGCAGTATTTATAGGGCAGTATGTACAGGGCAGTATGTACAGGGCTGTATGTACAGGGCAGTATTTATAGGGCTGTATGTATAGGGCAGTATGACAAGGGCAGTATGTACAGGTCTGTATGTACAGGGCAGTATGTACAGGGCAGTATGTACAGGGCAGTATGTACAGGTCTGTATGTACAGGGCAGTATTTATAGGGCAGTAATTAGAGGGCTGTACGCATGGGGCAGTACGTATGGGGCTGTACGTAGAGGGCTGTACGTAGAGGGCAGTACGTATGGGGCTGTACGTAGAGGGCAGAATGTATAGGGCAGAATGTATAGGGCTGTATGTGTGAGGCAGTAGTTATAGGGCAGTATGTATAGTCTCACATTAGTAAGATTAGTGTTAGTACATCTCACATTGTTCACAGCTTTTAAAGCTATTTTTTGGTATGTCTTTTCCAAACTCCAATTAAGTCTTTCTGCGTTAATACGCTCTGACAGTCTGCTGGCATTTCCCTAAATAACCTGGATAATTACAGCCTTGAGAAGGAAACCCCACATTTACTGAAAAGGTGACAGACTGATTTGGACTCTGCTCCAAGACATATGCAGTACCAGTCAAAGCTTGGACAAACCCAACTCATTTAAGAGTTTTTCTTTATTTTTATGATTTTCAACATTGTATAATAATAGTGAAGACATCAAAACTATGAAATAACACATATGGAATCATTTAGTAACCAAAAAAGTGTTAAACCTTTAGATTCTTCAATGCAGTCACCCTTTGCCTTCATGACAGCTTTGCACACTCTTGACATTCTCTCAACCAGCTTCATGAAGAATGTTTTTTAACAGTCTTTAATGATTTCCCACATATTCTGAGCACTTGTTGGCTGCTTTTCCTTCACTCTGTGGTCCAACTCATCCGAACCATCCCAACTTGGTTGAGGTCAGGTGTTTGTGGAGGCCAGATCACTTGATGCAACACTCCATCACTCTCCTTCTTAGTCAAATAGCTGTTACACAGCCTGGAGGTGTGTTTTGGGTCATTGTCATGTTGAAAAACAAGTGATAGTCCAACTAAGCGCAAACCAGATGGGATGACGCATCACTGCAGAATGATGTGGTAGCCATGCTGGTTAAGTGTGCATTGAATTATAAATATATCACAGACAGTGTCACCAGCAAAGCATTCCCACACCATCAAACCTCCTCCTCCATGCTTCATGGTGGGAGCCACACATGCAGAGATCATCCGTTCACCTACTCTGCATCTCACAGACACGGCAGTTGGAACCAAAAATCCCAAATTTGGACTCATCAGACAAAAGGACAGATTTCCACCGGTCAAATGTCCCTTGCTCATGTTTCTTGGCCCAAGCAAGTTTCTTCTTCTTAATGGTGTCCTTTAGTATTGGTTTCTTTGCAGGAATTTGACCCTAAAAGCCTGCCTCCTCTGAAAAGTTGATGTTGAAATGTGTCTGTTACTTGAACTCTGTGAAGTGTTTATTTGGGCATTTATTTGAACTTATCCTCTGCAGCAGAGGTAACACTAATGCACTTTTCCTCTGCAGCAGAGGTAACTCTGGATCTTACTTTCCTGTGGCGGTCCTCATGAGAGCCAGTTTCATCACAGCGCTTGATGGTTTTTGCGACTGCCCTTGAAGAAAGTTCTTGAACTTTTCCGCATTGACTGACCTTAATTTCTTAAGTTAATGATGGACTGTCATTTCTCTTTGCTTATTTGAGCTGTTCTTGCCATGATATGGACTTGGTCTTTTACCAAATATGGCTATCTTCTGTATACTACACCTATCCTGTCACAACACAACTGATTGGCTCAAATGCATTAAGAAGGAAAGAAATTCCACAAATGTACAAGGCACACCTGTTAATTAAATGCATTCCAGGTGACTACATCATGAAGCTGGTTGAGAGAATGCTAAGAGTGTGCAAAGTTGTCATCAAGGCAAAGAGTGGCTACTTTGAAGATTCTCAAATATAAAATATATTTTGATTTGTTTAACACTTTTTTGTGTGTTATTTCATAGTTTTGATGTTTTCACTATTATTCTACAATGTAGAAAATAGTAAAAAATAAAGAAAAACCCTTGAAGGAGAAGTAGTGTCCAAACTTTTGACTGGTACTGTTTATCCATTTTAGACCTCCTCTGACACAAATATTTTTTTTGAGTAGGAAACCACAATCACGATGAAGATGAGAGACTAGATATCTGCCCTGCTCCAAAACATGATTTCTGAAAAAGAAATAGTCTGTGATTCAGAAACCACATTCACTGAAAAAGTGAGAGACCGACTGGGAATTTGGTCCAAGAAACAATTCTGTTTTAGAGTTCCTACAATACAAGTCTCTGAGCTGAGGCATCATGCCCCCCCCCCCCCCCCCATACAAGAGGGGTTTAATAAATGCATTCTACAGAAGATAATGGTATAGGAAACCTACAAAATAATAGCAAGAACCCCCTCTGCAGTTTAGAAAATGCTGTCATAATGCTGTGCTGATAACCATTTACAATACGTGTTTAACTTGTGGTAACTGCATGGGTGTGGTAACTGTCTGGGTGTGGTAACTGCATGGGTGTGGTAACTGTATGGGTGTGGTAACTGCATGGGTGTGGTAACTGTCTGGGTGTGGTAACTGCATGGATGTGGTAACTGTCTGGGTGTGGTAACTGTATGGGTGTGGTAACTGTATGGGTGTGGTAACTGCATGGATGTGGTAACTGTCTGGGTGTGGTAACTGTATGGGTGTGGTAACTGTATGGGTGTCGTAACTATCTTGATGTGGAAACTGTATGGGTGTGGTAACTGCATGGGTGTGGTAACTGTATGGGTGTCGTAACTATCTTGATGTGGAAACTGTATGGGTGTGGTAACTGCATGGGTGTGGTAACTGTATGGGTGTCGTAACTATCTTGATGTGGTAACTGCATGGGTGTGGTAACTGTATGGATGTGGTAACTATCTTGGTGTGGAAACTGTATGGATGTGGTAACTATCTTGGTGTAGTAACTGTATGGGTGTGGTAACTGTATGGATGTGGTAACTGTATGGATGTGGTAACTATCTTGGTGTGGAAACTGTCTGGGTGTGGTAACTGTCTGGGTTTGGTAACTGTATGGGTGTGCTAACTATCTTGGTGTAGTAACTGTATGGGTGTGGTAACTCTCTGGGTGTGGTAACTGTATGGGTGTGGTAACTGTATGGGTGTGGTAACTGTCTGGGTTGGTAACTGTATGGGTGTGCTAACTATCTTGGTGTAGTAACTGTATGGGTGTGGTAACTCTCTGGGTGTGGTAACTGTGTGGGTGTGGTAACTGTCTGGGTGTGGTAACTGTATGGGTGTGGTAACTGTATGGGTGTGGTAACTGTCTGTGTGTGGTAACTGTCTGTGTGTGGTAACTGTCTGGGTGTAGTAACTGTCTGGGTGTGGTAACTGTTTGGGTGTGGTAACTGTATGGGTGTGATAACTGTCGGTGTGGTAACTGTCTGGGTGTGGTAACTGTCTGGGTGTGGTAACTGTCTGGGTGTGGTAACTGTTTGGGTGTGGTAACTGTTTGGGTGTGGTAACTGTCTGGGTGTGGTAACTGTCTGGGTGTGGTAACTGTCTGGGTGTGGTAACTGTATGGGTGTGGTAACTGTTTGGGTGTGGTAACTGTTTGGGTGTGGTAACTGTTTGGGTGTGGTAACTGTATGGGTGTGGTAACTGTCTGGGTGTGGTAACTGTCTGGGTGTGGTAACTGCCTGGGTGTGGTAACTGTCTGGGTGTGGAAACTGTATGGGTGTGGTAACTATCTTGGTGTGGAAACTGTCTGGGTGTGGTAACTGTTTGGGTGTGGTAACTGTATGGGTGTGGTAACTGTATGGGTGTGGTAACTGCATGGGTGTGGTAACTGTCTGGGTGTGGTAACTCTCTGGGTGTGGTAACTCTCTGGGTGTGGTAACTCTCTGGGTGTGGTAACTGTCTGGGTGTGGTAACTATCTTGGTGTGGTAACTGTATGGGTGTGGTAACTGTATGGGTGTGGTAACTGTATGGGTGTGGTAACTGTCTGGGTGTGGTAACTGTCTGGGTGTGGTAACTGTATGGGTGTGGTAACTATCTTGGTGTGGAAACTGTCTGGGTGTGGTAACTGTCTGGGTGTGGTAACTGTTTGGGTGTGGTAACTGTATGGGTGTGGTAACTGTATGGGTGTGGTAACTGTATGGGTGTGGTAACTGTATGGGTGTGGTAACTCTCTGGGTGTGGTAACTGTCTGGGTGTGGTAACTGTCTGGGTGTGGTAACTGTCTGGGTGTGGTAACTCTCTGGGTGTAGTAACTCTCTGGGTGTGGTAACTTTCTGGGTGTGGTAACTGTCTGGGTGTGGTAACTGTATGGGTGTGCTGACAAACTGCCTGGGAGCTCCTCAGTGGTGAAACTCCTCCTCCTTCAATCAGTGGTGAACCAGGTGGAACAAATCTTCCAGGCAATCTGGGCGTGCCAGCACCTGGTTCTGCTGTTGTCTTTAGACCGCAGTGAAAGGAGCATTTATAAAACCACAAGACCAAGGAAACTTCATCTTTGTGATCAAGGTGACTGTGCAAGTCCAAGCCCTCCACAAAACTGTGAAAGACAGCCGGTAAGCGCCATATTGGCCATGTTTTGTTAGACTGACTTAAGCAGTGCACTGCTAATGATACTCTGGAAAACACAGACTTAACTCTTAACTTTGATAGGACTTTTGCAGTGGTATTTATAACTTCAAATGTTGTTTGTGGGGTAAAGGAAAAGTAAGAAGAGACAAATTCATTGTTGACAAAGAACTTGTTTGAAATGGTTAAAAGTCATTTAAACTTTGTAGAAATCTTAGTAAACCAAGTTCTTAATTCAGTAACAAATGTATAGTCTAAAAAATCTTTGGCTAAAAAATGTAAGATTTGTCTGAAATCCAGTTAAAATCTTCATGTGGAGGGATTGTCCTTTTCAAGTGGGGAATTGCACAAGAAAGAGGTCAACTTGACAATGGGTGTGGTAACTGTCTGGGTGTGGTAACTGTCTGGGTGTGGTAACTGTCTGGGTGTGGTAACTGTCTGGGTGTGGTAACTGTCTGGGTGTGGTAACTGTCTGGGTGTGGTAACTGTATGGGTGTTGCAACTGTCTGGGTGTTCCAAAATCCAAAGGAGTAAGGCACTTTGCAGACATGCCCTGACATATCCTGTCAATGATAGCAGAGTGTATTGTTTTAGGTGCCCCCCGTTACCCCACAGAGTATAACATATCAAGTCTGTGAATCAAAATATCCAGAGTGAACAGACTATTGTGTGGGTTTTCTCCATACTGCACCCAATTGCAACTTAACAGGTTTTCTTTTGTGATTTTACTATTTTACAAATAGAAACATCGCAAAGTAGACCATTATTGAAGCGTCTCATTCAGCTGTGTAAAGAATTCGAAACTGTAAACAATACTTAGAAATCTAACAAAGCTTTGAGTCGTCCTCGAGCAGCAGCAGCATGTCATTTCACCCCTCACTGATTCATGGATTACTTCAGTTCATTAGCAGGAGCTCTGTCCTCATAATTAGTGTCTGTTGGTGTGGGGCCACGAGGCTAGCAGGAGCTCTGTCATCATAATTAGTATCTGTTGGTGTGGGGTTACAAGGACTGCAGGAGCTCTGTCCTCATAATTAGTGTCTGTTGGTGTGGGGCCACGAGGCTAGCAGGAGCTCTGTCATCATAATTAGTATCTGTTGGTGTGGGGTGTCAAGGACTGCAGGAGCTCTGTCCTCATAATTAGTATCTGTTGGTTGTTGGGGTTACAAGGACTGCAGGAGCTCTGTCCTCATAATTAGTGTCTGTTGGTGTGGGGCCACGAGGCTAGCAGGAGCTCTGTCATCATAATTAGTGTCTGTTGGTGTGGGGTTACAAGGACAGCAGGGGCTCTGTCCTCATGATTAGTGTCTGTTGGTGTGGGGTCATGAGACCAGCAGGTTTGGCCTCTTCCTAAATGTTTTTTTAATCACTATAATTCAATAGAACCTCTTAATGACCGCTGTGTTGACCATTGTACTGACAGGGGCTAATATGGGTGTAGCTAAGGGCTAATCTGGGTGTAGCTAAGGGCTAATCTGGGTGTAGCTAAGGGCTAATCTGGGTGTAGCTAAGGGCTAATCTGGGTGTAGCTAAGGGCTAATCTGGGTGTAGCTAAGGGCTAATCTGGGTGTAGCTAAGGGCTAATATGGGTGTAGCTAAGGGCTAATCTGGGTGTAGCTAAGGGCCAATCTGGGTGTAGCTAAGGGCGAATCTGCGTATAGCTAAGGGCGAATCTGCGTGTAGCTAAGGGCGAATCTGCGTGTAGCTAAGGGCGAATCTGCGTGTAGCTAAGGGCGAATCTGCGTGTAGCTAAGGGCGAATCTGCGTGTAGCTAAGGGCGAATCTGCGTGTAGCTAAGGGCGAATCTGCGTGTAGCTAAGGGCTAATCTGCGTGTAGCTAAGGGCTAATCTGCGTGTAGCTAAGGGCTAATCTGCGTGTAGCTAAAGGCTAATCTGCGTATAGCTAAGGGCTAATCTGGGTGTAGCTAAGGGCTAATCTGCGTATAGCTAAGGGCTAATCTGCGTATAGCTAAGGGCTAATCTGCGTATAGCTAAGGGCTAATCTGGGTGTAGCTAAGGGCTAATCTGGCTGTAGCTAAGGGCTAATCTGGGTGTCGCAAAGAGCAAGAACCAACTTCAACCACTTTTTTTCCTTTCCTCCAGATGTTTTATCGTAACATTTCAAGAGAAGCGACAGTAAATAAAGCCAAGCCAGTACAGAAAGGGAACCCGAGTGCCCGCCTCATTTGATTTATCAACTGAGAGTGCACCAATTAGATGCTAGTAACAATCACGCCTTCCTTATTTGGCGATCTATTTAAGCTATCTTTTGCTGCTCACACTTCCTGCTGCCGAATTCTGCTACTGCTAGTATGTGCTTGCTAATGTTGCTGCATTGTTTCTCGCTATACTGCTGTGTTCTGATATAACATTCTCTTTGTGAATGCTCACTAGCTATGTTTGAACCTCTCCGTCATCATTCAATATGCTCTTGAAGCATGTCTGGCTGCTGAGGGGATGTCATTGACTGCGAGGATCAATCCACATCGCTGCTCTACTGTTGTCAGTCAACAACAGCTACAACTAGCTAGCTACAGTAGATTCGTCTGAGGAGTATTGTACCCTTTGTTATTCCCAATGCAAGCTTCAGGCAGAGTCTGTGTCCTCGGTTAACACACCCCACCATCACAGAGAAATCATACCTCGCCCATACAGGAGGATGTAGCGCTAGCCTATATGCGTTGATATAAATCAAATCAAAATCGAATCAAACTTTATTTGTCACATGCGCCAATTACAACAAGTGTAGACCTTACCGTGAAATGCTTACTTACAAGCCCCTTAACCAACAGTGAGTAGCAATGTTTTCTTCATGACATGAGCAAAGAGGTGGTGCTTATCATAGAGATTTGGATTGCTAATTTGTTTAGTGCAGTAATCAATACAGACAGTAGCCTAGTGTGTGTCTCGTAGTTCACCAGACCGCTGCAAGACACTATAGTATCAGCTATACATTCACGTTTTTTCTCAGTCACATTAGCTAGTGTGACTTGCACCAGGCAGTCACATTTTTTAAATGTTGTACATATTTTGATTTTAGGTTTATCATATGGAATCTTATACATTTAGCTAGAAACACATACATTTTAGCGTGCAGACTGGTTTGGAATAGAGTGTTCGTATAGCTACACTTGCTGCTTCTGCTCTGAGCTAAACAGAATATTACAAGCTCATTAGTGCATACTAATTCATGCATTGGAGTGATATGTCCTGTATCATCTGCACAGTATGGTTGGCATGGTTGCTACTATTGCCATTGGCCAGAGCACACGGTGAGGTCACGGTGAAACAGAGGCAACATTAGCCACCCCTTCCACAGCATCTGCACGGAGCATGAAACAGAGGTGAAACAGAGGCAACATTAGCCACCCCTTCCACAGCATCTGCACGGAGCATCGCAGTAAAACGGCAGACAGATTCAGTTGATCCAAGTGCAAACAGAATGTGTCTGCGGAACTTTTAAACAATGCTTAGCTATGTGTTGCTTTGACAGTTTAATGTTCTCTGTGTTTCTGGTGTATTATTGTAATGTAAGTATCGGCAATCACATTTTATCGTCTTGTTTATCCCAGATTAAACCCTTACTTGAAGAACATGTCTTCTTTAAATTGTCTATTAAAGGACAACTCCACCCAAAAATGATCTTTTGATTCATTAGTCCATGGTTGATATAGTCCCAATTATTTCAGGTTTCCAAGATACCTAACTTTCAAAATACATAAATCATCCCCTTTATGATAAAATTTCACTCATATGATGCTGAGTTTTGCCTCACATGAAGCAAAATGCATCACTCAGGGATTATTTCTGTAGTTTTTTGAAAGTAACATATCTTGAAAACGTGATTGCAGACGAGCACAATAATTTGTGGGACTATGTGAACAATGGACTAATGAATCAAATGCCAAAAATAGGTTTTGGGGTGTAGTTTAATTAGTTCTGTCATCTTCTTTCCTGCTGTAGTGCTCATGAAGCATCAGGTTAGGCCTATTTTAGGAGTATACTATTTGTTTCTGGGATAGTAGTAGCCAGTTACGTGAGTTATTGTGCATTCTTGTACACTGTGCGAACGCAGACATCTTAAACCCTGATACATATCACTCTGCTACACTCATTACCGTAGCTGTGTGACTGAGTGTGACTCATATCTACCACCGTCGTGCTGGCCCAAATGCTGTGGGCCCGTTACATGTGCAGTCCAGCACGTGTCATATCTTGTGATCCTCGGATGTCGTCAGTCTATCGCTAAACATTCCTGGGTCTTTCATTATTCAGCATATATTTCAAAGTAGTACAGCTCATGCCTATTACCACTAACCATAATCGTTAAACCTTTTTCCTACAATTTTAGCATTGCATTGCAATGAGTAATCAAGGCTCATTTATAGCTTCTGGCCGTGTTGGATTGGTTGTTGATACCAGTATTACATAGCATGTCATTGGCTTGTTAAACGCCCACACAGTGATCAGCTGTTGGCAATCAAACAGTCATCACCCTTTATGGAAACTTTCTGTTAACGGCTTATTTCAGACACTCTAATATGCAGGAATATTTCAGTATCTACGTGGGTCTATTGACTTCTTTTTTATCAGATCATCATCTATTTTCTCTCATGGCTTTTAAGCGGTATGTATCATTAGACAGAGCCTTTAGAGCTCAGGTAGAATCTATATTGTAGGCCTAGGTTAAAGATGATCTTGTCACTCTCACTGTGCACGCTGCTGAACGCATCAGTAGTGATAATATTAGGTTAATTAGATAGTACAGCTAGTATACTGTATGTTGTGTTGTGCTATATGACGGCTGCAGCAGTCTACTGTCTGCTCTTCTCTGTAAGACATCTTCTGTGTAAAACCTTGTATGCCTTTCCTATTTAAAATTTCAGTCGGGCAAAATGCAGCCTTTCTTTATCATGGTTGATAGCAGGGATTCAGTTCATATCGGGTGACAGGACCCTTCCATGTGTAGTCAGCTCAGGATCCATCTGTCCTGTGTAGTCAGCTCAGAATCCATCTGTCCTGTGTAGTCTGCTCAGAATCCATCTGTCCTGTGTAGTCTGCTCAGAATCCATCTGTCCTGTGTAGTCTGCTCAGAATCCATCTGTCCTGTGTAGTCTGCTCAGAATCCATCTGTCCTGTGTAGTTTCCTCAGAATCCATCTGTCCTGTGTAGTCTCCTCAGAATCCATCTGTCCTGTGTAGTCTCCTCAGAATCCATCTGTCCTGTGTAGTCTCCTCAGAATCCATCTGTCCTGTGTAGTCTGCTCAGAATCCATCTGTCCTGTGTAGTCTGCTCAGAATCCATCTGTCCTGTGTAGTCTCCTCAGAATCCATCTGTCCTGTGTAGTCTGCTCAGAATCCATCTGTCCTGTGTAGTCTGCTCAGAATCCATCTGTCCTGTGTAGTCTGCTCAGAATCCATCTGTCCTGTGTAGTCTCCTCAGGATCCGTCTGTCCTGTGTAGTCTCCTCAGGATCCATCTGTCCTGTGTAGTCAGCTCAGGATCCATCTGTCTGCTGCTCTCATGGCCTGCAGAGCAGCAAACAACATGCATATCAAAGAGTAACTCTCCTCAGTAAAACAAATCTGAGTCCAAGTTAAACCAACAGCGTTGTTTACAATACTCTGAGGGCTTTTATGGGTTCTTCAGTCTGAAAATATTTCCCTTTCATCTTCAATGATCTCTTAAGTTCTGTCTGCATTATGGATTCTCACATGTTAACCATACTCTCGTACACCCCTAGATGAAAGAATTAGCATGGAACATCAGTCGTCACCAGAACTAACACTGGTTTGTCCTCTCTGTCAGGTTATGCTACCTGCATGCTGAGCACGGGCGGCACCTGGCGAACCTCTGTTGAGCTTTGACGATGGCAGCAGTGATACGCGGGTTGACTCATAACCCACAGTCCCCTTGGTTATAACCGCGGGGTGGATAGATTTAGAATTATTACATATTGTGTGGTTGAAGGCCAGGTGGGTGTTGGTGGCAGGTTGAATAACGAGAAACAATTCCTAAAAAAAAGGTTACATTGTCTATATTCTACATAGAGGTTTTTCTTTCATTCTTTTAGTCTATCTGGTATTAGTGCATGAGCCTCAACTTCAGGGCTCAAATAGCCTACACAGCCAATCGACAAATAATGCTTTTGGAAACTGCAGAAAAAGTCAATCCACGGAGGCATAAAGGGCATTGTCAAAGTTTAATTCAATAAGACAAAAGCTGAGAAAGGAGAGTTGGAAATAAAAACAAGGGAGGGTGAGAAAAGTCATGTTTGAAAAAGGTTTGGTGAAGTAGTATGTTGTGTGATGATGTGAGGCGCTATAGAAATTAGACAGTCACTCTATGTGACTAGATGGGACTTCAAATAGGCCTATGGCATGTCAAGGGAACCGTAGCCTACGGTTTAGATGGGTTAAATGGAAACTGAAATCAGAACGACTAACCAGAATGACCTACTGTTTTTGGCCAAAGTCCTCTGATAATACTAGTTCTGTGCGAACCAACATCCCTCGGTTTTGAGAGAAGTGTCTGAGTTTGACAGTGTTGCTCGAGGTTTGAGCAAGAAAACAATAACTGATTTGATAAATTGTACAAAGTAATGTCCATAGCCTATATATGAGGGGTCTACGTGTATCAACCTGCATAGTGAATGCTCTTGTTTATACACTATATGTACAAATGTATGTGGACACCCCTTCTAATTACTGGATTTGGCTATTTAAGCCACACCCGTTGCTGACAGGTGTATAGAATCCAGCACACAGCCATGCAATCTCCATAGACAAACATTGGCAGTAGAATGGCCCGTACTGAAGAGCTCAGTGACTTTCAATGTGGCACTGTCATAGGATGCCACCTTTCCAACAAGTCAGTTCATCAAATTTCTGCCCTGCTAAAGCTGCCCTGGACAACTGTAAGTGCTGTTATTGTGAATGGAAACGTCTAGGAGCAACAACAGCTCAGCCGTAAAGTGGTGGACCACACAAGCTCAAAAAAATCGTCTGTCCTCTGTTGCAACACTCAATACCGAGTTCCAAACTGCCACTGGAAGCAACGTCAGCACAAAAACTGTTCGTCAGGAATTCCATGAAATGGGTTTCCTTGGCCGAACAGTCGCACACAAGCCTAAGATCACCATGTGCAATGCCAAGCATCAGCTTGTGGTGGTGTAAAGATTGCCGCCATTAGACTTTGGAGCATTGAAGATGCGTTCTCTATAGTAATGAATCACGCTTCACCATCTGGCAGCCCAACGGACGAATCTGGGTTTGGCGGATGCCAGGAGAACACTACCTGCGCAAATGCATAGTGCCCACTGTAAAGTTTGGTGGAGGAGGAATAATGCTCTGGGGCTGTTTTTCATGGTTCAGGCTAGGCCCCTTAGTTCCAGTGATGGGAAATCTTAACGCTACAGCATACAATGACAATCTAGATTATTCTATGCTTTCACCTTATTGGCAATAGTTTGGGGAAGGCCCTATCCTGTTTCAGCATGACAATGCATGACAATGCACAAAGCGAGGTCCATACAGAAATGGTTTGTCGAGATCGGTTTGGAAGAACTTGAATGGCCTGCACAAAGCCCTCACCTCAACCCCATCGAACACCTTTGGGATGAATTGGAACGGCAACTGCGACCCAGGCCTAATCGCCCAACATCAGTACCCGACCTCACTAATGCTCTTGTGGCTGAATGGAAGCAAGTCCCCGCAGCAATGTTCCAGCATCTAGTGGAAAGCCTTCTCAGAAGAGTGGAGGCTGTTATAGCAGCAAAGCGGGGACCAACTCCATATTAATGCCCATAATTTTGGAATGAGATGTTTGATGAGCTGTTGTCCACATATTTTTTTGGTCATGTAGTGTACGTTTTGTGCAAATTAATTAGCCAAATGCATCCTAAAAAAATATTGTGTCTATTTAATGCAAAGCAGCAAACAACTGAGCTAAATATTTAGAACAAGTTTACTTTTTCATCCATAGCCTAAAGAACGTTACACTATTTAGGACTGTTTAGCTCACATCTGAAGGCTTTAAAGGGGGGATTTAGGACTGTTTAGCTCACATATGAAGGCTTTAAAGGGGGGATTTAGGACTGTTTAGCTCACATCTGAAGGCTTTAAAGGGGGGATTTAGGACTGTTTAGCTCACATCTGAAGGCTTTAAAGGGGGGATTTAGGACTGTTTAGCTCACATATGAAGGCTTTAAAGGGGGGATTTAGGACTGTTTAGCTCACATCTGAAGGCTTTAAAGGGGGGATTTAGGACTGCAGATTGCTAAAATATCGTAACGATTATGATCCTCAATTCAAATGTTAGGGCGACACTATACCAAAATCAAAAATAGTTTGGTATGCTTTAGAAACTTGGGAACCAAGCTGAAAATATCAATGAAGTCTGTTATCGCCTGGACTGACTGCAAAGTTGCTTAGGAGCTAGAAGCAGAGCTTCCATGTCTGTCAGCGCCATCTCAACACATTGTGAAAAGAAATATAACATAAGGAAGGTTCAATGTTTTATGCTCAGCAGGTTTTCCTCTTCTCTTAGGCATTCAACTTTTAGATGACAGAAAGAGAGACATGCTAACAGAATATCCCAAAGCCAATGAGCCTGTAACATAAACCTCTACACTTACTGCAGCACTAGGACTTTGTCCAAAATGGCACCCTATTCCCTATATACTGCAATACATTTGACCAGAGCATAGTGCACTAAATACAGTGGCTTGCGAAAGTATTCCCCCACCTTGGCATTTTTCCTTACAACCTGGAATTAAAATAAAACATTTGGGGGGGCGTTTGTATCATTTGATTTACACAACATGCCTACCACTTTGAAGATGCAAAATATTTTTTATTGTGAAACAAAGAAGAAATAAGACAAAAAAAACAGAAAATGTGAGTGTGCATAACTTTTCAGCCAACCCAAAGACTTTGTAGAGCCACCTTTTGCAGCAATTAGAGCTTTCCCCTTAAGCCACTCAAGTGTTGCTTTAGCTGTATGCTTAGGGTGATTGTCCTGCTGGAAAGTGAACATCTGTCCCAGTCTCAAATCTCTGGAAGACTGAAACAGGTTTCCCTCAAGAATATCCCTTTATTTAGTTCCATCCATCATTCCTTCAATTCTGATCAGTTACCCAGTCCTGTTCTCGGGGTGATGAGATGTGTTGGGTTTGCACCAGACAGCATTTTCCTTGATGGCCAAAAAGCTAAATTTTAGTCTCTGACCAGAGTATGTTCTTCCATATGTTTGGGGAGTCTCCAACATGCCTTTTGCAAACATCAAACGTGTTTGCTTATTTTTTTCTTTGAACAATGGCTTCTTTCTGGCCAGTCTTCCGTAAAGCCCAGCTCTGTGGATTGTACGGCTTAAGTGGTCCTATGGACAGATACTCCAATCTCCGCTGTGGAGCTTTGCAGCTCCTTCAGAGTTATCTTTGGTCTCTTTGTTGCCTCTCTGATTAATGCCCTCCTTGCCTGGTCATTGAGTTTTGGTGGGTGGCCCTCTCTTGGCAGGTTTGTTGTGGTGCCATATTCTTTCCATTTTTTAATAATGGATTTAATGGTGCTCCGTGGGATGTTCAAAGTTTCTGATATTGTTTTATAACCCAACCCTGATCTGTATTTCTGCACAACTTTGTCCCTGACTTGTTTGGAGAGCTCCTTGGTCTTCATGGTGCCTCTTGCTTGGTGGTGCCCCTTGCTTAGTGGTGTTGCAGTCTCTGGGGTCCTTTCAACACGTGTATAAGTACTGAGATCATGTGACACTTAGATTGCAAACAAGTGGACTTTATTTAACTAATTATGTGACTTCTGAAGGTAATTGGTTGCACCAGATCTTATTTAGGGGCTTCATAGCAAAGGGGGTGGATAGACATGCACGCACCACTTTTATTTTTTATTTTTTTCTGACTTTTTTGAAACAAGTTATTTTTTTCATTTCACTTCACCAATTTGGACTATTTTGTATATGTCCATAACATGAAATCCAAATAAAAAATCTATTTAAATTAGAGGTTGTAATGCAGCAAAATAGGAAAAGCGCAAAGGGGATGAATTCTATTCAACTGTATTTTAGTCAATGCCTCTCCGACATTGCTCGTCCTAATATTTATATATTTCTCAGTTCCATTCTTCTACTTTTAGATGTGTGTGTATTGTTGTGAGTTGTTTGATACTACTGCACTGTTGGAGCTAGGAACACAAGCATTTCACATATGTTGTTTTTCTATGTTTTGTTCTGTTGGTAGATTTCTATGTGTTGGGCCTAGTATGGTTCTCAATCAGAGGCAGGTGTCAGTCCTTGTCTCTGATTGGGAGCCATATTTAGGTAGCCTGTTTTTCATTGTGTTTTGGTGGGTGATTATTTTCTGTTCTGTGTTTTGTTTCACCGTAGAGGAGAGTTTGTTTGTCGTTTTATTGTTTTTGTTTTGTGTTAATTATTCGTATTAAATGAATATGGACACTTACCACGCTGCGCATTGATCCTCCTCTTCTTCCACCCACGACAAGCGTTACAGCTAGGAACAAAAGCATTTAACATATGCGAAATATGTGTATGCAACAAATAAAACGTGATTTCATTTGATGTCCCTCACTGGGCTATGACTAACAATCATTCATTTAACACAATGTATTATCTTTGAAGTGAGAGCAGTCCAAGCAGACTTTAATAACAATTTAGCAACTGAAACTTATCAACAGCAATTTATTCAAAATGTGTATATATTTTTTTTAAATGAACAATTACTCATTCATATGATGTTGCTAACCTAAAAATGATGGGAGGTCATTATAGTAAAATGCAGGAGCAGGGACCATAGTGGGCAATCATTTGTTTCCAAATTAGGAACGTGTGACTGCGCCAAAATCATTTGACATGAGAGAAAAAAACAAAAACATTTATTAGGCGTTAACAGAAGGGGAGTTTTTACCCTCCAAGCCCCATCCACATCCTAGGCCCAGATACAGCTCTTCTACCAGCTCCAGCACAGCCCCTATCCATCCGTTATCCATCCAATAACCATCCCCTAACCATCTCCTATCCATCCCCTATCATCCTCTACCCACATCCCCTATCCATCCATTATCCATCCAATAACCATCCCCTAACCATCTCCTATCCATCCCCTATCATCCTCTACCCACATCCCCTATCCATCCATTATCCATCCAATAACCATCCCCTAACCATCTCCTATCCATCCCCTATCATCCTCTACCCACATCCCCTATCCATCCATTATCCATCCAATAACCATCCCCTAACCATCTCCTATCCATCCCCTATCATCCTCTACCCACATCCCCTATCCATCCTCTGCCCCATTCCTTACCCCCATCCCTTATCCATCCCCTAACTCCATCCCCTAACCCCATCCCCTATCCATCCCCAATCCATCCCCTAACCCCATCCCCTAACCATCCGCTAACCCCGTCCCCTATCCATCCTCTAGCCATCCACTAACCCCATCCCCTAGCCATCCCCTAACCCCATCCCCTAACCCCATCCCCTAACCCCATCCTCTAACCATCCACTAACCCCATCCCCTAACCCTAACCCCATCCTCTAACCATCCCCTAACCCCATCCCCTAACCCCATCCCCTAACCCCATCCCCTAGCCATCCCCTAACCCCATCCCCTAACACCATCCCCTAACCATTCCATATCATCCCCTAACCCAGTGCCCTATCCATCCTCTAACCATCCCCTATCCATCCCCTAACCATTGCCTTACCCCGTCCCCTATCCATCCCCTATCCATCCCCTAACCATCCCCTAACCCAGTGCCCTAACCATCCCCTTACCCCGTCCCCTAACCATTCCCTATCATCCCCTAACCCCGTGCCCTAACCATCCCCTTACCCCGTCCCCTATCCATCCCCTAACCCAGTGCCCTAACCATCCCCTTACCCCGTTCCCTATCCATCCCCTAACCCAGTGCCCTATCCATCCCCTAACCTACCCCTAACCCAATCCCACATCTTCATAGACTATGAATATAGAGCATGCTTAGAGGGATGGAGTCATTAGAATGCATGTGACCCAGTGCCCTATCCATCCCCTAACCTTCCCCTAACCCAATCCCACATCTTCATTAGAGGGATGGAGTCATTAGAATGCATGTGGAAGCAGGGACCTTGTCTCGGGGTGACATGTACACAGCTGTTGGCACAGTAGTCTCCCTAGGCAGACTTGTTGCCTCCCACAATGTATCAATGTCGGGTTTAAGAGGCTATTAAGAGAGTGGAACAGATAGATGTAGTAGGCAGAATGTAGAATCCTGGAATCTGGAATCTGTCACTGTTCAGAACCCCTTAACAAGACAGCATGGAACTGGACCCCCCCCCCCCCCCCCCCCCCCCCCAGGTAACGAGGGTCAAATGCAATACTGCTATCTGGGAATGTGTTAAATGGTCAAATCTTTCAATTTCATTTATTGATATTTACCAATAATTCTTGAAGAATATCACTTATATATCACTTACAAATGTATCATTAGTTTGGCATTACATTCACTTTAGCATAAGCAAAAATATATTATTTTATTAAATTTAGGGACACTGTGACATTAAAATAGCATTGCACTAAGGGATGTTTCCTAATCAGCTTGCATGCACATGATAAAATGGAGGATGTGTGTAGCCTATGGATGTTATTTTGAGGCATGAAGCTAAAGCCTACGGATGTTATATTGAGGCATGTGGCTAAAGCCTACGGATGTTATATTGAGGCATGTGGCTAAAGCCTACGGATGTTATATTGAGGCATGAAGCTAAAGCCTACGGATGTTATATTGAGGCATGTGGCTAAAGCCTACGGATGTTATATTGAGGCATGAAGCTAAAGCCTATGGATGTTATTTTGAGGCATGAGGCTAAAGCCTACGGATGTTATATTGAGGCATGTGGCTAAAGCCTACGGATGTTATATTGAGGCATGAAGCTAAAGCCTACGGTTGTTATATTGAGGCATGTGGCCAAAGCCTACAGATTTTATATTGAGGCATGTGGCCAAAGCCTACGGATGTTATATTAAGGCATGTGGCCAAAGCCTACAGATGTTGTATTGAGGCATGTGGCCAAAGCCTACAGATGTTGTATTGAGGCATGTGGCCAAAGCCTACAGATGTTGTATTGAGGCATGTGGCCAAAGCCTACAGATTTTATATTGAGACATGTGGCCAAAGCCTACGGATGTTATATTAAGGCATGTGGCCAAAGCCTACGGATGTTATATTGAGGCATGTGGCCAAAGCCTACGGATGTTATATTAAGGCATGTGGCCAAAGCCTACGGATGTTATATTAAGGCATGTGGCCAAAGCCTACGGATGTTATATTAAGGCATGTGGCCAAAGCCTACGGATGTTGTATTGAGGCATGTGGCCAAAGCCTACGGTTGTTATATTGAGGCATGTGGCCAAAGCCTGAGCACCTCAGTATAATCACATTAGTTCGTCTGTAGCCTGATCAAAGCATGAGAAATCCTACTCAAATAGTCCTTGTAAGTAATGCATGATTCTGATTAACAAATCACATTAAGATTGGGAAATATAATATGCATCTTAGCTACTGTGCTTTAGGATATGGATAACCCATTTTCAGATAACCTTTATGTAATGTTATATGACTGATTTGTTACGTTCCCCAGCAAAAAAAACACAAATTGTCTCTCAAACAGAAAAGGGGAACTAACAAAGCGTCACTGACAATAACCAAAAGGAAACATGTGGGGTTTTAGGAGGGGTTCTGAACGAACCTGAACAGCATCTATAGAGTTCTATATACAACTCTATAGATGCTGTTCTCAAATGATGCTGTCTCTGAGGTGTTAAATACAGATAACACTATGGTATGGTTTCATGTATCTACAATGTATTGAATACGGGGGCCTATTGAACAATACATTAAATATACATTACAAATATGTAAATACATTTCTGATTTATTAACCTAATAGTATGCTATGGTACAGGTCCACTGCCTAATAATGTACAGTAGCATGCTTGGTGGGGTGGCAGGTAGCCAAGTGGTTAGAGTGTTGGACTAGTAACCGAAAGGTTTCAAGATCGAATCCCTGAGCTGACAAGGTACAAATCTGTCGTTCTGCCCCTGAATAGGGCAGTTAACCCACTGTTCCTAGGCCGTCATTGAAAACAATAATTTGTTCTTAACTGACTTGCCTAGTTAAATGAAAGGTAAAATAAAATTGACCCTGCTTAGTTGTGATGGGAGCAAAGGCCCATGCATTGAAATGCATGGCTGTGGTGTGCTGGTTATTCTATTTGTTTCCAGGGGGTTGGCCTGTCACCTGTCATGGTCCCAGTATCATGTCATCTTCATCCTGCTGGAAGAGACGTGGTGTTACGTTATGTATCAGTACTTCCTTTCACTTATCCCCGTGAGCAAAAACACAGCAATAATAATGACATCCTGTTACTACAACATCTTGACGATGCCAACCCACAGGTTGTTTCAGGAGTAAAGGCTGTGTCCGAGCAATTATATTTGTTTCCAAGGGGTCGGCTTGTCACCTGTCTACTGGCAGTGTACTAGTATCAGACCACCTTTATCCATTGTGGTCCTCTGTAGCTCAGTTGGGAAAGCATGGCGTTTGCAACGCCAAAATAGTTGGTTTGATTCCCGGGACCATCCACCCATACATGAAAAGGTATGCATGCATGACTGTAATTCGCGTCGGATAGAAATTTCCTGATAAATGGCATATTTTTTGGTTGTCACAACCTGGCTCTTAGATGGTGACAAGCAAGGGAGTCCACACGTCCGAGTAACACAAATATTTATTAAATATCTAACAAAGTATTAAAACTACAAAGGAAGACTAACCTGTGAAGTGTGCAAGTAGGTATGTGAGGGGAGTAATGGAGTTGCTTCCTTTCCTCTTGACCATAGCCACTGCCCTAGCCTGTCCACATTCATCATTTCAACAGTCCACATTCAAAGTTTCCAAATGGCCAAAACATTCAATGAGATCCAGAGATATGGTGCAACAAAAAGGTTCATTCTTCTTATATCTAACAAAAAAAGATAATTATCCAATCAACTTAAAGCATAGATTACTTGACGTGAAAAATACATAATATGACTTGCTTGCATATCTGTCTGGTCAAAAAACTATACTGCTCCTGCATCTAGCTAGGACTCCTCCCCCCGAAAGCCCAACTTACTGCCTTTATCCTAACACAGCAAATAACAAAGGCATTTATCTCAATAAAGGTGCGTACCTAATATTTCATCATATACATTTAAAATATTTACACAAACATACCTTGAGTTCTGTCTTTTATTCAAATATGTCGAGAGAGAGAGAAATCGGCCCCCCATGCTGCAAATAAAAGCACAAACACAGAAAGGGAGGTGAGGGGGTGTTATATTGTTATCATTATCCTCCTCCTTCTTCTGGAGAAAGCTGGAACTGAGTTCTGCTGCTGAGGAGAACTGTAGTGTTAAATTATACATCAGCAGTAGATAGCATCATTATCATTGGACATCTACTGCATTGTAGATAAGTCACCATAGAGCAGTAGATAACAGTCACTATAGAGCAGTAGATAACAGTCACCATAGAGCAGTAGATAACAATCACTATAGAGCAGTAGATAACAGTCACCATAGAGCAGTAGATAACAGTCACCATAGAGCAGTAGATACCAGTCACCATAGAGCAGTAGATACCAGTCACCATAGAGCAGTAGATACCAGTCACCATAGAGCAGTAGATACCAGTCACCATAGAGCAGTAGATACCAGTCACCATAGAGCAGTAGATAATAGTCACCATAGAGCAAATCGCGAATAAATATTATGCAGGTTGGGGGTGAGTTCCTAAAAGGACAATGAATTGTGTTCATACTTTGATAACTCGCTACCAGGCTGCTGTGTGTATCAAACTCAGAGTTCCAGAGGTAGAGATTATGTTGAATTGAAGACACGTGTAACCACGTTAATTCTTAGCCTTTTGTTGATAGTTCATTTACTCTGAGTAGTCTGTAATGTATCATGTATCTCATGTACACCGTAATTGTTTGTGTTCATTCTTTTGCGACTAGTACATTCTTATTAGTTGAATTGAGTAAATTCATTTCTCGTTTTACAGAGTAATACTTTTTTTTGACTATACTCTTCTACTATAGTAAGTCTATAAGTAGTTGTTGTTTACACTATATGTTGTTGTTTACACTATATGTTGTCGTTTACACTATATGCTAGGACGTTGGGAGTGCCAGGATTAGCTATTTGTATCTAGTCTGTTAACAATTGTATCATGGTGCAAGACAGACACGTGTCTGTTATAGTCATACTGAGAAGTGATGTGAGGCTCGCTACCTTGACTAGGTTAGATCCAGAGACGTACAGGACCTGCTGCGTTGATTCACATTATATTGGAGTCAGATTGATACACGTTGGTGATTATTTCTAAATTCAACATAATTTCTCCATAAAATGGTTGGATAACTTCCACACCGCTATAAATGGTGACTCCTTCCTCTGTTGACGATTTTTTTCCATCCTCTACAATATCTCATCTGATAATGCGAACTAAAGTAAACCTGTCTTCGAGTAGACACATTTCTTATCCATCTACTTTTTTTGATTTCAAAATCAAAAAGCTGTGCTATAAGGGACTTAAAATTAAAATAATAAGATGCCAACAAAAACGGAGTATCATTAATATGATTTAAATTGGCAGAGCTGAACCAAAGCAGCTGATAAAAAGACTAAGATGCTTTTCAAATGGCACCCTATTCCCTAATAAGGGCCCTGGTCAAAAATAGTGCACTAAATAATGAATAGGGTGCCATTTGGAACAGGATTGTGACCTGAAGCAGAGGAGCCTTAGAAGATCTTTCTCATCAACTCTAATGTGAACTTTTTAATTGGAATTGATTCCTCCGGTGATTCTATCAGGTCATAATATATGTGATTATGTGATGGATACATTTGAGTAAAAAAAATAATAATTCCACCACTAATGGTAATAAAATTGAATTTGTAGCTGTTGATGTGAGGTTGGACAACTAACTGTATCAACGGGAATACTCAGTACTGTTTATAAGGTTGACAATCCAGAAGGTCAGTTTGATCCACTGTAATGCTTTATCAAGCAGTTGGCACCAGATTTGTCAGAGTATGGATGGAGAGGTGGATGGGGAGAATGGGATTGACATGTATCAACAACAAAAAACAACTATCACTTAGAAACTCCATAGCCCAAGTTTAAGTCACTTTATACTGTGGTTTGTGTTGGACCACAAACCACAGTATTTCTCGAAAAGTCCCCATTGTGTCTTCAGAAAGGGTTCACATATTGTTGTGTTACAACCTACATTCTAAATGGATTAAATATATGTAGTTTTCTTTTTGTCTCAACCATCTACAAACATTACCTCATAATGACAAAGTGAAAAGATGTTTGCAAATTTATTGAAAATGAAATACAGAAATATCTCATTTTACATTAGTATTCACACTCTGAGTCCATACATGATAGAAGTAGTGACTGTGTGTATTGATACACCGTCCAAAGTGTAATTGATGACTTCACCATGCTTAAAGTCTTATTCAATGTCTGATATTCAAAAGTATATATTTTATCAAATACATTTTTAAGCTTCCCTTCTTTACGGGGCATTTAAAAGCCTCCCAGGTCTTTGTGGTTGAATCTGTGTTTAAAATTCACTGCTTGACTGAGGGACCTTACAGATAATTGCATGTGAAGGAGTACACTTTAAACACCATTATTGCACACAGAGTGAGTCCACGCAACTTATTACGGGATTTGTTAAGCACATTTTTAACCTTGAACTTACTTAGTTAAATACTTATTGACTCAAGACATTTCAGATTTTCATTTTGTATTAATATTTTTTTTTTTTTAAATCCCAAAACATAATTACACTTGGTATTTTGTGTAGGCAAAATGGAAATGTAATCCATTTTAAATTCAGGCTGTAACACAACAGGTGGAAAAGTCAAAGGGTTTGAATACTTTCTGAAGGCCACTGTACCTTGAGACTTGAAATAGGGCTCACTTCTCTCCAATCTTTGGATAACATGGTGTTGCTGAACGATACTGTTTCAACCTATTATTGGATTTCCACTCCAGTCTCAAACGCTTGCTGGGGACTTTCTGTGAGACGATTTCAGAGCTCAGCTGCCTGTAGGTCAATTAGGTTTTGGTGGGATTGATACAACAAATCAATTTAGCTGGGCACCATGATGGGTGATGGCAATGAAAGTGACGGATTATTTAGAAACACACACACACACACACACACACACACACACACACACACACACACACACTGGTCTGCAATGACAGACACAGTTCACAACGGTTCCTGACTTTATTCTTAGATTTATGTTGACAATCTGCCAACATATTCTTTCCCTAACATATTGAAGCGTTCTACCCTCTCCGTAAAGCAGTGAATGGTTCTTGTCTGAATCTGACTTCCTTAATGTCAGATACGTAATCATTAATCGTCAATATACATTATCTCTCTATTGAGCTGACCATAGGGTACACTACAGTTAAATCACTTTGGTACAAAAAAAAGCCTGATGGAAGAATTCAATCAAATCAGTCTGCAGAAGAATCAACGTACCTTGCATTATTCCAGTGCATTATTCCTGTTCATTATTCCAGTGCATTATTCCTGTTCATTATTCCAGTGCATTATTCCAGTGCATTATTCCTGTTCATTATTCCTGTGCATTGTTCCTGTTCATTATTCCAGTGCATTATTCTTGATCATTATTCCTGTTCATTATTCCAGTGCATTATTCCTGTGCATTGTTCCTGTTCATTATTCCTGTGCATTGTTCCTGTTCATTATTCCAGTGCATTATTCCAGTGCATTATTCCAGTGCATTATTCCAGTGCATTATTCCAGTGCATTATTCCTGTTCATTATTCCTGTTCATTATTCCAGTGCATTATTCCTGTTCATTATTCCTGTTCATTATTCCTGTTAAATACAGATCTGTGTTTTACTTTGTGTTTTACTTTGACAGGCATCATTCACCAGTAATCCAGAATAATTTTGGGTTGTTTTCCTGTTTTCTGTTGCTTAATTTACTGTCACTTGACTCAGTTGAATGCGTATTGGTAAATAAACAGCGAAGTATCAGCTTTGGAAACCGGAGGGGTTGACTCAAGTCAGTGGAATTGGTAAACAACTCCAGGGTTGAAATGATTCTGAAACCTTCCATGTGTATCATTTGAAATTTAAAAGCAATTAATTTCTGTGTTTACTTTAGGGAGATTAATGTGTGCATACAGAAACATAACCCGACGATTAATATCCTTAAGAGTCTATTGACGCACGCGTGTCAATCTAAGTAGCACTCACGTCGGTAGCCACGAAGTGCTTTGAAAGGCTGGTCATGGCTCATATCAACAGCATCCTCCCAGAAACCCTAGGCCCACTCCAATTCGCATACCGCCCCAACAGATCCACAGATGACGCAATCTCAATCGCACTCCACACTGCCCTTTCCCACCTGGACAAGAGAAACACCTACGTGAGAATGCTGTTCATTGACTACAGCTTAGCATTCAACACCATAGTGTCCACAAAGCTCATCACTAAACACCTCCCTCTGCAACTTTGGTATGGGCTTGAGGGGGGATATACACAGCCGTGACTCTAACCGAAGAAAATTGTCTTGGGAGATAATACAGTCGGCATTTGATTGTGAGGTATTCTAGGTCGGGCGAACAAAAGGACTTGAGTTCCTGTATGTTATCACAGTTACACAATGAGTCGTTAATCATTAAACATACACGCCAGTCCTTCTTCTCTGAGAAATATTTATTCCTGTCTGCGCAATAAACTGAGAACCAACTGGTTGGATCGACTCAGACAGCATATCCCGAGAGAGCCATGTTTCCGTGAAACAGAGTATGTTACAATCCCTGATGTCTCTCTGGACAGAAACCCTCGCCCTGAGCTCGTCAACTTTATTATCCAGAGACTGAACCTTAGCGAGTAATATACTCTGAAGCGGTGGGTGGTGGGCGCGCCTCCTGAGTTGGACTAGAAGTACCGAGTACCTCTCCTCCGCCGGTGTTGTTTTGGGTCGGCCTCTGGAATCAGTTCCATTGCCCTGTGGGGTGCGAACAAAGGGTACACCTCGGGAAAGTCGTATTCCTGGTCGTCATGCTGGTAGTGCTGGTGAGTTACCGCCACTCTGATATCCAATAGTTCTTCCCGGCTGTATGTAATAACACCCCAAAAAAATCTGGGCAAACAATGTAAGAAATAAGAGCTAGAAGCAGCCCTCTCTGTCGGCGCCATTTTTGTCTCGTAACTAACCATACGTAATTAACCAGGCGTAACTAACCATACATACTATAACTACTAGATATCGAATGATGCTGTACCTCTCTTGTACTTAGTGTAACAGTTTACCTTCCGTCACTCTCCTCGCCCCTACCTGGGCTCAAACCAGGGACCCTCTGCACACATCGAGAACAGCCACCCTCAAAGCATTGTTACCCATCGCTCCACAAAGCCGCGGCCCCTACAGAGCAAGGAAACAACTACTTCAAGGTCTCAGAGCGAGTGACGTCACCGATTGAAACACTATTAGCGCGCACCACTGCTAACTAGCTAGCCATTTCACATCGGTTACATTCGCATGATATAACAATCATTTTCCGGGGAGCAGCAATATAAATGATGTTCGATTGAAAGAGGATCCTAATGGAAGATGTTAAAAACAGGAAGCAAATCAAACGAGTGATCATCTACAAACTAGGTCCTCACAACATTAGAGATCTCCAAAGACACCACTTGAGCCAGACGAGGCACGGTTCAGCACTAATAATAACTAACATCTGATTAAACAAGGATCATTTCAAACCCACCATAGCAATGTTTACGCAATGCTTTTAAATACAATATTCATCCCGGGCCCACACACTTATAATTCTGAAATGCTAAAGCATACCTGTGAGGGGGGTCACCCTGATAGTACCGTGACCAGTCTATGAGTTTAATATTGCAATGTGGGTTTGTTTGAAATGACTGTGTTGTAGACTGTTTCTATGTCTGACAGCATTAGGACTGTGCCCCATAATGCCCCACAAGTCTGTATTTTTTGGGGGAGATAAACACATGACTCTGTCAGCTAGTCGGTTTAGTTGAATGTGTTGTCTATCTGGGAGGTTAAACTAGTCAATTAGTTCCTTTTGTACCAGGCAACAACAAAATACCAACCTAGAATTATATGTCAAGAAGTGTTCAATGTTCAATTATATATTGAAAAGTAAAAGACTAAAGTTACATACATGGGATGCTTTAGTGAATTTCAGAATGTCTGGAATAGAAAAGGCAGAAATAAAACAATTCAATAAGTATTCGCAGGCAGTCATCCAAAACATAGTCCAATGCAGTCGTTAAATTCCTATAGGTGGCAAAGGCTGAGGATGTGTGTTCAACAGGCAGACAAGTTTCAAACCATTTACATGCATTCAAATCATTTTTATGAAGCACACTTTCTGTATGTATGTTGGGACTGAGCTGCTTCAGGAGGACTTCAACTGAATAGCTAACAGGTAAATGATCACGGAAAAGGCAAGGTAGCATTTGCAGGACATGTTCTTTCCACTGTGAATACTGAGGAGACTGTACATATGACATTTGAAATGTCTCTATTCCTTTAAAAGTTTTGTGAGTGTAATGTTTACTGTGCATTTTCTGGTAGATTATTTAAACTTTGGTTTATTATCTATTTCATTTGCTTTGACAATGTAAACATATGTTTCCCATGCCAATGAAGGCCTTTGAATTGAATTTAGAGAGCGATAGTGACAGAGAGCAAGAGAAAGAGAGAGAGAGAAGTGGAACATACGCTCCACCTGCTGGTGTTAAATTGTACATCTGTAATTTACAGTATCTGTCAATATTGCTTTACATTTTTACCTTTATTTAAACAGGTAGGCCAGTTGAGAACAAGTTCTAATTTACATAATATACTGTTTACAGTATGAGAATCAAGGAAATCAACAATACATTTCATTAGTATTACTGCTTTTTTGTTTTGGGATCCATTCCTACAAGCAAATGAATATCAGTGGAAGTGAGGAATATAGATATTGAACGTGAATCGACACAAATATCCTAATTTTCCAAATCCAGCAGAGCCTTCATACCACTTGACTAGGCTCTGGAGAGAACCGCTTCTAGAGTTGTCAACAACCAGGTTTTCTATCAAACTGTGTTCCCTCTCAAACTGTGTTCCCTCTCAAACTGTGTTCCCTCTCAAACTGTGTTCCCTCTCAAACTGTTTTCTGTCAGTAATATTAATACCAACACTAAAAAGAAAACTATTGGATATATTATATTATTTGTTATATTAAATATAATTATATATTATTTCCCAAATTAAAAGTTGGGTTTACGGGAATGCAGTAGACTGTATCAATATGGCGTCATTTTCGGGAACCATACCACATTCAAACAAATACATTCTGCAGTGTGTGTGTGTGTGTGTATGCATATAAACATGCACATCAAATGTATGATGCCCTGCTTTGTGTTACTGTCACCCCCACCAGTAGAATGTTGTGTTACTGTCACCCCCACCAGTAGAATGTTGTGTTAGTGTCACCCCCACCAGTAGAATGTTGTGTTAGTGTCACCCCCACCAGTAGAATGTTGTGCTACTGTCACCCCCACCAGTAGAATGTTGTGTTACTGTCACCCCCACCAGTAGAATGTTGTGCTACTGTCACCCCCACCAGTAGAATGTTGTGTTACTGTCACCCCCACCAGTAGAATGTTGTGTTACTGTCACCCCCACCAGTAGAATGTTGTGTTACTGTCACCCCCACCAGTAGAATGTTGTGTTAGTGTCACCCCCACCAGTAGAATGTTGTGTTAGTGTCACCCCCACCAGTAGAATGTTGTGTTAGTGTCACCCCCACCAGTAGAATGTTGTGTTAGTGTCACCCCCACCAGTAGAATGTTGTGTTAGTGTCACCCCCACCAGTAGAATGTTGTGTTAGTGTCACCCCCACCAGTAGAATGTTGTGCTACTGTCACCCCCACCAGTAGAATGTTGTGCTACTGTCACCCCCACCAGTAGAATGTTGTGTTAGTGTCACCCCCACCAGTAGAATGTTGTGTTAGTGTCACCCCCACCAGTAGAATGTTGTGTTAGTGTCACCCCCACCAGTAGAATGTTGTGTTAGTGTCACCCCCACCAGTAGAATGTTGTGTTAGTGTCACCCCCACCAGTAGAATGTTGTGCTACTGTCACCCCCACCAGTAGAATGTTGTGCTACTGTCACCCCCACCAGTAGAATGTTGTGCTACTGTCACCCCCACCAGTAGAATGTTGTGCTACTGTCACCCCCACCAGTAGAATGTTGTGTTAGTGTCACCCCCACCAGTAGAATGTTGTGTTACGGTCACCCCCACCAGTAGAATGTTGTGTTACTGTCACCCCCACCAGTAGAATGTTGTGTTACTGTCACCCCCACCAGTAGAATGTTGTGTTACGGTCACCCCCACCAGTAGAATGTTGTGTTACGGTCACCCCCACCAGTAGAATGTTGTGTTACTGTCACCCCCACCAGTAGAATGTTGTGTTACTGTCACCCCCACCAGTAGAATGTTGTGTTACTGTCACCCCCACCAGTAGAATGTTGTGTTAGTGTCACCCCCACCAGTAGAATGTTGTGTTAGTGTCACCCCCACCAGTAGAATGTTGTGTTAGGGTCACCCCCACCAGTAGAATGTTGTGTTAGTGTCACCCCCACCAGTAGAATGTTGTGTTAGGGTCACCCCCACCAGTAGAATGTTGTTACTGTTACCCCCACCAGTAGAATGTTGTGTTACTGTCACCCCCACCAGTAGAGAATCTATCAAGAGTTTTCCAGTAGTCTGTTTACTAAGAGGCTCCTCTCCTGACTCCAGCCCAGGGACCTGTGTTTAATACACACACACACACACACGGGACCCAAAGACTCTACACTGTGTAGGGTTGGCTAAACGGTGGTGGGAATTGAAACATGGACACCAGCCAACTCCTGCTAGCAGTACTGGACAACATCAGCACTTTCTCCTTCCTCTCATCTCTTCAGCTTCGACAACCGTCCATTTCCTCATAACTTTCTTTGCCACTTTTTCCGTCTCTCATTTGAGATGTGTCTACTATCTGGTGTTGAGACTGTTAGTCTGCTCATCATCAGACCTGCACACACACACACACACACACACACACACACACACACACACACACACACACACACACACACACACACACACACACACACACACACACACACACACACACACACACACACACACAGTAAAGTAAAATGGCTGACTTGAGTCATTCCCTACAAGTGGTTGATATGCAAATCATCCCCATCAATTTCATCTTGGATAGAAAACTAGATTTTGTATTAGTATTTTTTATTCTTACCTTTATTTTGTCAGGGAGTCACACTGAGGCAACGGTCTATTTTCCAGATCAGCCCTGAATTACAGAAATTACACACATCAATCTAAATACAAAACGCAAACAGAAAGAACAACATGGTCATAAAAAACGAACACATTCATCAGTAATACGGTCCTCAATCAGCTGTCTGAATTACCCAAGAGGCACCAGAACATCACATTCATCAGTAATACGGTCCTCAATCAGCTGTCTGAATTACCCAAGAGGCACCAGAACATCACATTCATCAGTAATACGGTCCTCAATCAGCTGTCTGAATTACCCAAGAGCCACCAGAACATCACATTCATCAGTAATACGGTCCTCAATCAGCTGTCTGAATTACCCAAGAGGCACCAGAACATCACATTCATCAGTAATCCGGTCCTCAATCAGCTGTCTGAATTACCCAAGAGGCACCAGAACATCACATTCATCAGTAATAAGGTCCTCAATCAGCTGTCTGAATGACCCAAGAGGCACCAGAACATCACATTCATCAGTAATACGGTCCTCAATCAGCTGTCTGAATTACCCAAGAGCCACCAGAACATCACATTCATCAGTAATACGGTCCTCAATCAGCTGTCTGAATGACCCAAGAGGCACCAGAACATCACATTGAAGAACATTTTTGAAGATTGCTCCCCAAATAAAGTGCAAGAAAACTCAAAACTGATATACCTAACTCAGTAGAGACCAAAGGAATATCCAGAGTTAACCATCCCTGAGACAATTATATTGGGGAGAAGATATATATATATATATATATATATATACACAAATGTTAAGAGATTCTCCAAGATATGGAGAAATAATAAATGATCATTGATGTATGTCAATCAAAATGCATGTCGACCATTATAATTCAATATTAGCAGATGGTACAAGACAAACAGAAATAATTTATTTCTGCAGCTGATATCTGACTGAATGCTGTTTATGTTATTCGACAATACTAATCAGTGAGTCAGAGGAAGCTACTCTCAAGGTGTCATTCTGTCCTGGATATATATCATATTTAGTTGTATATATGGATATCCCCAGAAAATGTAGAATAGTCAACACTTATGAAAATAACGTTTTGGATTTTCCTGAAAGGAGAAATTATTTCTTTGTTCATATTTTTCGTTCGCATTTGTTATTTAAGCAATAAAGGCACAAGGGGGTGTGGTCAATATACCACAGCTGAGGACTGTTCTTAGGCACGACACAACGTGGAGTGACTGGATACAGCCTTTAGCCGTGGTATGCTGTCATTGTAAATAAGAATTTGTTCTTAACTGACTTGCCTAGTTAAATAAAAGTAAAACAATATATATATATATATATATATATATATATATATATATACTGCTCAAAAAAATAAAGGGAACACTTAAACAACACAATGTAACTCCAAGTCAATCACACTTCTGTGAAATCAAACTGTCCACTTAGGAAGCAACACTGATTGACAATAAATTTCACATGCTGTTGTGCAAATGGAATAGACAAAAGGTGGAAATTATAGGCAATTAGCAAGACACCCCCCAAAACAGGAGTGATTCTGCAGGTGGTGACCACAGACCACTTCTCAGTTCCTATGCTTCCTGGCTGATGTTTTGGTCACTTTTGAATGCTGGCGGTGCTCTCACTCTAGTGGTAGCATGAGACGGAGTCTACAACCCACACAAGTGGCTCAGGTAGTGCAGTTCATCCAGGATGGCACATCAATGCGAACTGTGGCAAAAAGGTTTGCTGTGTCTGTCGGCGTAGTGTCCAGAGCATGCAGGCGCTACCAGGAGACAGGCCAGTACATCAGGAGACGTGGAGGAGGCCGTAGGAGGGCAACAACCCAGCAGCAGGACCGCTACCTCCGCCTTAGTGCAAGGAGGTGCACTGCCAGAGCCCTGCAAAATGACCTCCAGCAGGCCACAAATGCGCATGTGTCAGCATATGGTCTCACAAGGGGTCTGAGGATCTCATCTCGGTACCTAATGGCAGTCAGGCTACCTCTGGCGAGCACATGGAGGGCTGTGCGGCCCCACAAAGAAATGCCACCCCACACCATGACTGACCCATCGCCAAACCGGTCATGCTGGAGGATGTTGCAGGCAGCAGAACGTTCTCCATGGCGTCTCCAGACTCTGTCACGTCTGTCACATGTGCTCAGTGTGAACCTGCTTTCATCTGTGAAGAGCACAGGGCGCCAGTGGCGAATTTGCCAATCTTGGTGTTCTCTGGCAAATGGCAAACGTCCTGCACGGTGTTGGGCTGTAAGCCCCCACCTGTGGACGTCGGGCCCTCATACCACCCTCATGGAGTCTGTTTCTGACCGTTTGAGCAGACACATGCACATTTGTGGCCTGCTGGAGGTCATTTTGCAGGGCGCTGGCAGTGCACCTCCTTGCACAAAGGCGGAGGTAGCGGTCCTGCTGCTGGGTTGTTGCCCTCCTACGGCCTCCTCCACGTCTCCTGATGTACTGGCCTGTCTCCTGGTAGCGCCTGCATGCTCTGGACACTACGCCGACAGACACAGCAAACCTTTTTGCCACAGTTCGCATTGATGTGCCATCCTGGATGAACTGCACTACCTGAGCCACTTGTGTGGGTTGTAGACTCCGTCTCATGCTACCACTAGAGTGAGAGCACCGCCAGCATTCAAAAGTGACCAAAACATCAGCCAGGAAGCATAGGAACTGAGAAGTGGTCTGTGGTCACCACCTGCAGAATCACTCCTGTTTTGGGGGGTGTCTTGCTAATTGCCTATAATTTCCACCTTTTGTCTATTCCATTTGCACAACAGCATGTGAAATTTATTGTCAGTGTTGCTTCCTAAGTGGACAGTTTGATTTCACAGAAGTGTGATTGACTTGGAGTTACATTGTGTTTTTTAAGTGTTCCCTTTATTTTTTTGAGCAGTGTATATATACACACACACAGTGCTGTGAAAAAGTATTCTACCCCTTTCTGATTTGTTGTTTTGTTTCACGTGTCACTCCTAATTGTTTCAGATCAAACAAATGTTATTATTACACAAAGATAACGCAAGTAAACACAAAGTGCAGTTAAGTGATGATTTTATTTATTAAGGTTAAAAATCTATCTGAACCTTCATGGCCCTTTGTGAAAAAGTAATTTCCCCCTAAACCTAATAACTGGTTGTGCCACTCAGCAGCAACAACTGCAATCAAGCGTTTGCGATAACTGGCAATGAGTCTTTCACATCGATCGCTGTGGAGGAATTTTGGCCGACTCTTCTTTTTATAATTGTTTTAATTCAGCCACATTGGAGGGTTTTCGAGCATGAACCGCCTTTTCAAGGTCACGCCACAGCATCTCAAATCGGATTCAAGACGGGACTTTGACTAGGCCACTCTAAAACCTTCATTTTGTTTTTTTAAGCCATTCAGAGGTGGACTTGCTGACGTGTTTTGGATCATTGTCCTGCTGCAGAACCCAAGCGCACTTCAGCATCAGGTCACAAACTGATGGCCGGACATTCTCCTTCAGGGGTTTTTGGTAGAGAGCAGAATCCATGGTTCCATCAATCACAGCAAGTCATCCAGGTCCTGAAGCAGCAAAGAAGCCCCAGACCATCATACTACCACCACTATCACTACCATCACTACTACCATCACCACCACCATCACTACCATCATCATCACTACCACCACCATCATTACCACTACCACCACCATCATTACCACTACCAACACCATCACACTACCACCACCATCACTACCATCACACTACCACCACCATCACTACCACTACACTACCACCACCACCATCACTACCACCACCATATAGGACTGTTGGTACGATGTTCTTTTTCTGAAATTCTGTGTAACTTTTACACCAGATGTAACGGGATGCACACCTTCCAAAAAGTTCAACTTTTGCCTCGTCAGTCCACAGAATATTTTCCCAAAAGTCTTGGAGATCATCAAGATGTTTTTTGCCAAAAGTGAGACGAGCCTTTATGTTCTTTTTGGTCAGCAGTGGTTTTCTCCTTGGAACTCTGCCATGGATGCCATTTTTGCCCAGTCTCTTTCTTCTGGTTGAGTCATGAACACTGACCTTAACTGAGGCAAGTGAGGCCTGCAGTTCTTTTAGATGTTGTTGTGGGTTCATTTGTGACCTCTTGGATAAGTCGTCGCTGTGCTCTTGGGGTGATTTGGTTGGCCGGCAACACCTGGGAAGGTTCACCACTGTTCCAAATGTTCTCCATTTGTGGATAATGTCTCTCACCGTGGTTCGCTGGAGTCCCAAAGCTTTAGAAATGGCTTTGTAACCCGTTCCAGGCTGATAGATGTCAATTACTTTGTTTCTCATCTGTTCCTGAATTTCTTTGGATCGCGGCATGATGTCTTGCTTTTTGAGATCTTTTGGCCTGCTTCACTTCGTCAGACAGGTTCTATTTAAGGGATTTCTTGATTCAACAGGTCTGGCAGAAATCAGGCCTGGGTGTGGCTTGTGAAATTGAACTCAGTTTTTCATAAAATGTGATTAACCAGTAAATTCATGATTTAACAAGTGGGGGGGGGGGGGGCAATTACTTTGTCACGTTGGGCCATGAAGGTTCGGATAGCTTTTTAACCTTAATAAATAAAATCATCACTTAACTGCGTTTTGTGTTTACTTGGGTTATCTTTGTGCAATAATAACATTTGTTTGATGATCTGAAACATTTAAGTGTGACAGATGTGCAAAAAAATAAGAAATCAAGAAAGGGGGCAAATACTTTTTCACAGCACTATATATATATATATATATATATATATATATATATATATATATATATATACACACACACACACTTATTGCTATTATAAACTGGTTACCAATGTAATTAGAGCAGTAAAAATACATGTTCTGTCATACCCATGGTTTACAGTCTGAGTATACAGTCTGATATACCACGACAGTCAGCATTCAGGGCTCGAACCACCCAGTGTATAATAGCAAGTCCTGCCCTATGAGCAAAAGATGTTGAACATACTTATTTTCAACACCCTGTGCTCACCGAGTGTGTAGTTTCTCACAGAGAGAATCAAATGCTGTGTAATACTGTAGTCTCTCTCTGTGTAATACTGTAGCCTCTCTCTGTGTAATACTGTAGATCCATTCAACCTTTCTTGTTTCACCTACTGGGAAAAAAAGGTAGAAAGAATTGCATGAAATATGACTTGGACTGCAACCTGCATTGCACCTATAGACCCCGGTCAAAAGTAGTGCACTACAAAGGGAAACATGGTGCCATTTGGGACCGGCCTGGGTGATTCATTACTGTATGTGACAGCGTGAGGAGAGGAGGAGCCTGTCTGTGTCAGGCACTGAATCCACAGGGAGAAAGGCTTGTCACATTTTAATGCTATCCAAGATGAACATTTATTATTGAACTAGGCGAGTCAGCTAAGAGCTAATTCTTATTTACATTGACAGCCTACCAGGGAACAGTGGGTTAACTGTCTTGTTCAGGGGAGCAATGGGTTAACTGTCTTGTTCAGGGGAACAGTGGGTCAACTGTCTTGTTCAGGGGAACAGTGGGTCAACTGTCTTGTTCAGGGGAACAGTGGGTCAACTGTCTTGTTCAGGGGAACAGTGGGTCAACTGTCTTGTTCAGGGGAACAGTGGGTCAACTGTCTTGTTCAGGGGAACAGTGGGTCAACTGTCTTGTTCAGGGGAACAGTGGGTCAACTGTCTTGTTCAGGGGAACAGTGGGTCAACTGTCTTGTTCAGGGGAACAGTGGGTCAACTGTCTTGTTCAGGGGAACAGTGGGTCAACTGTCTTGTTCAGGGGAACAGTGGGTCAACTGTCTTGTTCAGGGGAACAGTGGGTCAACTGTCTTGTTCAGGGGAACAGTGGGTCAACTGTCTTGTTCAGGGGAACAGTGGGTCAACTGTCTTGTTCAGGGGAACAGTGGGTCAACTGTCTTGTTCAGGGGAACGGTGGGTCAACTGTCTTGTTCAGGGGAACGGTGGGTCAACTGTCTTGTTCAGGGGAACGGTGGGTCAACTGTCTTGTTCAGGGGAACGGTGGGTCAACTGTCTTGTTCAGGGGAACGGTGGGTCAACTGTCTTGTTCAGGGGAACGGTGGGTCAACTGTCTTGTTCAGGGGAACGGTGGGTCAACTGTCTTGTTCAGGGGAACGGTGGGTCAACTGTCTTGTTCAGGGGAACGGTGGGTCAACTGTCTTGTTCAGGGGAACGGTGGGTCAACTGTCTTGTTCAGGGGAACGGTGGGTCAACTGTCTTGTTCAGGGGAACGGTGGGTCAACTGTCTTGTTCAGGGGAACGGTGGGTCAACTGTCTTGTTCAGGGGAACGGTGGGTCAACTGTCTTGTTCAGGGGAACGGTGGGTCAACTGTCTTGTTCAGGGGAACGGTGGGTCAACTGTCTTGTTCAGGGGAACGGTGGGTCAACTGTCTTGTTCAGGGGAACGGTGGGTCAACTGTCTTGTTCAGGGGAACGGTGGGTCAACTGTCTTGTTCAGGGGAACGGTGGGTCAACTGTCTTGTTCAGGGGAACGGTGGGTCAACTGTCTTGTTCAGGGGAACGGTGGGTCAACTGTCTTGTTCAGGGGAACGGTGGGTCAACTGTCTTGTTCAGGGGAACGGTGGGTCAACTGTCTTGTTCAGGGGAACGGTGGGTCAACTGTCTTGTTCAGGGGAACGGTGGGTCAACTGTCTTGTTCAGGGGAACGGTGGGTCAACTGTCTTGTTCAGGGGAACGGTGGGTCAACTGTCTTGTTCAGGGGAACGGTGGGTCAACTGTCTTGTTCAGGGGAACGGTGGGTCAACTGTCTTGTTCAGGGGAACGGTGGGTCAACTGTCTTGTTCAGGGGAACGGTGGGTCAACTGTCTTGTTCAGGGGAACGGTGGGTCAACTGTCTTGTTCAGGGGAACGGTGGGTCAACTGTCTTGTTCAGGGGAACGGTGGGTCAACTGTCTTGTTCAGGGGAACGGTGGGTCAACTGTCTTGTTCAGGGGAACGGTGGGTCAACTGTCTTGTTCAGGGGAACGGTGGGTCAACTGTCTTGTTCAGGGGAACGGTGGGTCAACTGTCTTGTTCAGGGGAACGGTGGGTCAACTGTCTTGTTCAGGGGAACGGTGGGTCAACTGTCTTGTTCAGGGGAACGGTGGGTCAACTGTCTTGTTCAGGGGAACGGTGGGTCAACTGTCTTGTTCAGGGGAACGGTGGGTCAACTGTCTTGTTCAGGGGAACGGTGGGTCAACTGTCTTGTTCAGGGGAACGGTGGGTCAACTGTCTTGTTCAGGGGAACGGTGGGTCAACTGTCTTGTTCAGGGGAACGGTGGGTCAACTGTCTTGTTCAGGGGAACGGTGGGTCAACTGTCTTGTTCAGGGGAACGGTGGGTCAACTGTCTTGTTCAGGGGAACGGTGGGTCAACTGTCTTGTTCAGGGGAACGGTGGGTCAACTGTCTTGTTCAGGGGAACGGTGGGTCAACTGTCTTGTTCAGGGGAACGGTGGGTCAACTGTCTTGTTCAGGGGAACGGTGGGTCAACTGTCTTGTTCAGGGGAACGGTGGGTCAACTGTCTTGTTCAGGGGAACGGTGGGTCAACTGTCTTGTTCAGGGGAACGGTGGGTCAACTGTCTTGTTCAGGGGAACGGTGGGTCAACTGTCTTGTTCAGGGGAACGGTGGGTCAACTGTCTTGTTCAGGGGAACGGTGGGTCAACTGTCTTGTTCAGGGGAACGGTGGGTCAACTGTCTTGTTCAGGGGAACGGTGGGTCAACTGTCTTGTTCAGGGGAACGGTGGGTCAACTGTCTTGTTCAGGGGAACGGTGGGTCAACTGTCTTGTTCAGGGGAACGGTGGGTCAACTGTCTTGTTCAGGGGAACGGTGGGTCAACTGTCTTGTTCAGGGGAACGGTGGGTCAACTGTCTTGTTCAGGGGAACGGTGGGTCAACTGTCTTGTTCAGGGGAACGGTGGGTCAACTGTCTTGTTCAGGGGAACGGTGGGTCAACTGTCTTGTTCAGGGGAACGGTGGGTCAACTGTCTTGTTCAGGGGAACGGTGGGTCAACTGTCTTGTTCAGGGGAACGGTGGGTCAACTGTCTTGTTCAGGGGAACGGTGGGTCAACTGTCTTGTTCAGGGGAACGGTGGGTCAACTGTCTTGTTCAGGGGAACGGTGGGTCAACTGTCTTGTTCAGGGGAACGGTGGGTCAACTGTCTTGTTCAGGGGAACGGTGGGTCAACTGTCTTGTTCAGGGGAGCGGTGGGTCAACTGTCTTGTTCAGGGGAGCGGTGGGTCAACTGTCTTGTTCAGGGGAGCGGTGGGTCAACTGTCTTGTTCAGGGGAGCGGTGGGTTAACTGTCTTGTTCAGGGGAGCGGTGGGTTAACTGTCTTGTTCAGGGAAGCGGTGGGTTAACTGTCTTGTTCAGGGGAACGGTGGGTTAACTGTCTTGTTCAGGGGAGCGGTGGGTTAACTGTCTTGTTCAGGGGAGCGGTGGGTTAACTGTCTTGTTCAGGGGAGCGGTGGGTTAACTGTCTTGTTCAGGGGAGCGGTGGGTTAACTGTCTTGTTCAGGGGAGCGGTGGGTTAACTGTCTTGTTCAGGGGAACGGTGGGTTAACTGTCTTGTTCAGGGGAACGGTGGGTTAACTGTCTTGTTCAGGGGAGCGGTGGGTTAACTGTCTTGTTCAGGAGCAGAACAGATTATTATTATTTTTTTTTTTTACCTTGTCAGCTTCGGGGATTTTATCCAGCAACCTTCCGGTTACTGGCACAACGCTCTAACCACTAGTCTGCATGTAGTACATCAAGGCCATTCTAATAACTTATCAGGGGTGCTTCACAAATGGCGCAATATTTTCTATTTAGTACATAACTTTTGATCAGAACCCTATGGGACCTTGGTAGAAAGGCATTATTTAGGGCAGTGGTTCTCAATCCTGGTCCTGGGAGTTGTTGATTTGAAACGTGCACCCCTTTGGGTCCCCAGGACCAGGATTGAGAACCACTGGTATAGGGGAATAAGGGTGACATTTGGGAGAGAGGTCTTTCCAGGTCTTGTCACCTGAATAAAGGATTGCAGTGCAGATTCATGACCAGGAATATTGATCTGTCCACAAATAACTCTCTCTCTCTCTCTCTCTCTCTCTCTCTCTCGTTTGGTGGAGGAATAATGGTCTGGGGATGTTTTTCATGATTCAGTCTAGGCCCCTTTGTTCCAGTGAAGGGACATTTCTACAGCATACAATTACATTTTAGACAATTCTGTGCTTCCAACTTTGTGGCCCTTTCCTGTTTCAGCATGACAGCAAGGTCCATACAGAAATTGTATGTCGAGATCGGTGTGGAAGAACTTGACTGGCCTGTGCAAAGTTCTGACCTCAACCCCATCAAACAACTTTGGGATAAATTGGAACGCCAACTGCGAGCCAGGCCTAATCGCCCAACACTAATACTCTTGTGGCTGAATAGGAGCAAGTCCCCGCAGCAATGTTCCAATACCTAGTGGAAAGCCTTCCCAGAAGAGGCTGTTATAGGCTGCAGAAGAGGCTGTTATAGCAGCAAAGGATGGACCAACTCCATATGAACGCCCATGATTTTGGAATGAGATGTTCAACGAGCAGGTGTCCACATATTTTTGGTAATGTAGCGTATCTTCGAATGGAATCTGTACATCCAGGACAGACAGACTGCAGAACACGGACCTCCAATATTTTACATCCAGGACAGACAGACTGCAGAACACAGACCTCCAATATTGTACATCCAGGACAGACAGACTGCAGAACACAGACCTCCAATATTTTACATCCAGGACAGACAGACTGCAGAACACAGACCTCCAATATTTTACATCCAGGACAGACAGACTGCAGAACACAGACCTCCAATATTGTACATCCAGGACAGTCAGACTGCAGAACAGGGACCTCCAATATATCATAGATACTGCCAGTGAAACACCCTGGGAAGATAAAGGCCCTGGTTGAAAGAGGTGCACTGTATGGGGTGTCTTCAAGAGATTTCTACTTTCTCTAAAGGTCATCAGTCGAAAAACACAAAAACAGAGGGGAGGAGAGCGCTTTCTACTTGATATATTACCAGGAGTTGGAAGAGAGATTCGTACTGCAGTCTATTAGAGAGAAAAGTCAAGCCCTACATCAGTCTACACCTGTGTCCCAAATGGCACACTATTTCCCTACAAAGTGCACTACTTTGGACCAGAACCCATAAGGCTCTGGTCAAAAGTAGTGCACTATGTCGAGGATAGGTTGCCATTTCTGGTGTAATTCCCCTCTGAGTCAATCTCTCTCTCTCTCTCTCTCGCTCTTCGCCCTCTGGGGGGGGGCGATTCCGATTGGAGCAAAACAAGAGAATCTTTTGAACTTTGCTTTTTTTGGAATTGACATTTATTTAATTAGTTCCGTAGAAGACCGACCTAACGCTTTAACAGTTGGTTGCGTGCAGGGTACAGGAATATCATTGGAATTTAATAACAGAGCCTATGTGTTGAATGAATGACTTGCTATATGAGCATTTATGATCATCTTATAAAGCCACTAATATATAGCATAACCATTCCTTCACTTCCTTCTTCAGTACAACGTTGATGTAGATTATGTTTGCATTGAAGGGAAATTAGACATTCATAATTATTCATGAATAACTTACAATAAGATAATTGTAGACAGAACCCCAGCCAGCATGCTATATCCTGGCCTCCAGAGTGGCGCAGCGGTCTAAGGGACTGCATCTCAGGGCTAGAGGCGTCACTACAGACCCTGGTTAGATTCCTGGCTGTATCACAACCGGCTGTGATCGGGAGTCCCAGTGTCGTCCCGGTTAGGGTTCGGCCGGGGCTGGCCGTCATTGTAAATAAGAATAACTGACTTGCCTAGTTAAATAAAAAGGTCATTTTTATTTATTTTTTTAAATAGAAAAAAGAGAATTGGAGACTGCAAAACACCCAGAACCCCAGCCAGCATGCTATATCCACATCTCAGATAGTTAACAGTGGCTCCTTGGTCTCATTCAAGAAGCACTACTGTCCTCATCTGGCTGAAGGCCATCATGCATCTTGTATAATAAACAAAGTTACAATCATGAGTGGCAAAGGTGGCCGAGGTGGTTAAAAAAAACACACACAAAAAAAAAAAAAGAATGAAAGTTTACAGTGTTTCACAAATAAATATACATACTTTTCATAAAACTTAAATATAACATCGTCAGGCGATCAATCAAATATACTTTGGGAGAGACTACTTTGTTCTTCACACCATTGTAAAATGAACCTCCAGTCAATTCCTTGTTAAGTGAAGGACAGCAAGTTGATATCGTAGCAGCCATCAACCTGCCCAGAAACACAGAAGAAGGATGAAAATGAAATGAGTTGACCATAAACGAGCTGAAAACAAAATGGAATCGATACCAACTGACAAAGACTTGGGTCCAGGATATACTAATGCAGATATGTTTGGATTGAAACATTGTTAACCAATAAAAGTGTTGAAGCATACAGGCCCTTCTATACTTTCTAGATCTTTCTCTCCCACAACCTCAGCGTTTGACTCCATGTGTAAATAAACAATAGGAACACGTCTTACATCGAAGCGGCCTATGGAAGCAGTGGTCTGATTGGTCTGCATGACCTCGGTTAACGCCCACATCTGCTGAATACTGGAAGATACCGTCTGAGGATCTGGAAGACCCTAGAGACACAACAAAACAACAATATTGTAACGGATATTATTTTTTTATTTTATGTCGCCATGTTGTATAAAGGGTTAGTGTTTTTCTGAAAGTAATTGACAGGGAAGATGACTATCTGTGTTAGTCTGAGGAACTGGAAGACCCTAGAGACACAACAACATAATAAATACTGTGTTTCCATATTCTCTTTTATGATGTGTTTAATAAAAGCTCTTTGACCAGAAAGTCACAACTTCTCCCAGAAGATGACAGTGTTTGTGTGTGTGGAGGATAATGGATAACAGGATCCCCTGCCTTATGGTCAGGATCTGGAATGAGGAAGTCATGAAGATCTTCCCAGTGAACTGAAAGATCCCATCATCGTCACCATCTTTCAGAAAAGGGGACAAGTTGGACTGTGGCAACTACAGCGCATTCCCCTTCTTGGATAAATACTTGCGAGAAACCTACTTAACAGACTCCTATCCCTCGCCAAAAAACAGTGGATTTCCACCCGGCAGAGGAACTTCAGACTTGATATTCTCAGCCCGTTGACTCCAAGAGAAGCTCCAGGAGCAGAGACTACGGCAATCACTAACTTAGAGGAGGCTGCTGCCTACACTGAGACACAACTTATTTATTTCACCTTTATTTAACCAGGTAGGCCAGTTGAGAACAAGTTCTCATTTACAACTGTGACCTGGCCAAGATAAAGCAAAGCAGTGGGACACAAACAACACAGAGTTACACATGGAATAAACAAACATACAGTCAATAACACAATAGAAAAGTCTACATACAGTGTGCGCAAATGTAGTAAGATTAGGGAGGTAAGGCAATAAATAAGCCATAGTGGTGAAATAATTACAAATTAGCAATTAAACACTGGAGTGATAGATGTGCAGAAGATGAATGCGCAAGTAGAGATACTGGGGTGCAAAGGAGCAAAGAAAAATAAATAACAAGATGGGGATGAGGTAGTTGGGTGGGCAATTTACAGATGGGTTATGTACAGGTGCAATGATCGGTAAGCTGCTCTGACAGCTGATGCTTAAAGTTAGTGAGGGAGATATAAGTCTCCGGCTTCAGTGATTTTAGCAATTCGCTCCAGTCATTGGCAGCAGAAAACTGGAAGGCGGCCAAAGGAGGAGTTGAATTTGGGGGTGACCAGTGAAATATACCTGCTGGAGCTCGTGCTACGGGTGGGTGTTGCTATGGAGACCAGTGAGCTGAGATAAGGCGGGGCTTTACCTAGCAAAGACTTATAGATGACCTGGAGGCAGTGGGTTTGGTGACGAATATGAAGCGAGGGCCAGCCAACGAGAGCATACAGGTTGCAGTGGTGGGTAGTATATGGGGCTTTGGTGACAAAACGGATGGCACTGTGATAGACTACATCCAATTTGAGAAGTAGAGTGTTGGAGGCTATTTTGTAAATGACATCACCAAAAACTAGAAGCACATGCATTTTGCTACACTCGCATTAACATTTGCTAACCATGTGTATGTGACCAACAACATTTGATTTGACATGGCATTCTTCCATCTGACCAAGGACTGTGACTCTGTTAACTGTGAAGCCCTGTGGAGAATGCTCCTGAGATATGGCTGCCCTACAAAATGTGTTAACATCCTCCGCTTCCTGCATGATGGTACGAAGGCTGTCATTCTCTCTGGTGGCGAAACCACAGAGCCAATCGAGATAAGGACCAGATTAAAGCAAGGCTGGATCACACTGCATCAACTCTCTTCACCATCTTCCTGGCTGGAAGGGTCCACCTGACAGAGAGTAGACTCCCCAGAGCCATACATACCACCTACAGGACCGAAGGCAACATATTCAATATCAACCGTTTCAGAGCCAAGTCAAGAACCATTACCACTTCAGTATGCAGATGGTGCCCAGGTCAATAACTGCTCAGAAGCTGACTTACAGGCCTTCGTCAACATATTTCCGGAAGCATACAGCAGGTTGGATCTAACACGCCTGTAAAACAAAGCACACCTGCCGACCCACCTGCCGACCCCTCACCAACAATGTAATGCTTGAAAATGCCCACTTTCCCATGCCTAGGTAGCCACCTCTCTAGCAAAATCCTAATTGAAGATGAAATCCAACATCGGATTGCTCCAGCTAGTGCTGCCTTTGATAAACTCATTCCTACACTGCTCTACGGTGCTGAAACGTGGAATGTATATCACAAACAAACCAAGCCCCTTTCACCAACAATGCCTCAGGAAGATACTGAACATCAGCTGGGAAGAGAGACAACCAAACATCCATGTCCTGGAGACAACCAACTCCTCCAGGGTGGAAGCCACCATTATGAAACCTTAAGTCTAATTGGCAGGTCACCTCGTGAGGATGAGCAACGCGAGGCTTCCTAAACAAGTCTCCTACTCCCGGATCAGAGATGGAACCCGTGTCCCTGGAGGTCAGAAAAGGTGTTTCCGGGATAACCTCAAAGAACGCCTGAAGAAAAGCCATTGGAATCCTAACAAGAGGTAAATCAAATGTCCTTGACAACTCCTCACGGAGGAACAAAATCGGCACTGGAACACAACTTTTCCAGGCCGAACAAAAAAAACACTACTAGCTGGCAAAAGGGCACAGGTCACGAACAACAAGTCCCAGTGATAGGATGAACTATACGTGCCCCCCACTGAGACAAGATCTGCAGGTCACAGATGGGCCTATTCAGCCATCTCCAGACCCACACCACAACCTGGACCTGTGATACCTGTAGGGAAATGATGCTGGATTACGAGGGATCCCTAAGGGGGAAATGATCCCGGACTACGAGGGATACCTAAGGGGGAAATGATCCTGGACTACGAGGGATACCTAAGGGGGAAATGATACTGGACTACGAGGGATCCCTAAGGGGGAAATGATCCCGGACTACGAGGGATACCTAAGGGGGAAATGATCCTGGACTACGAGGGATACCTAAGGGGGAAATGATACTGGACTACGAGGGATACCTAAGGGGGAAATGATACTGGACTACGATAGATACCTAAGGGGGAAATGATACTGGACTAAGACGGATACCTAAGGGGGAAATGATACTAGACTAAGACGGATACCTAAGGGGGAAATGATACTGGACTAAGAGGGATACCTAAGGGGGAAATGATACTGGAGTCCGAGGGATACCTAAGGGGGAAATGATACTGGACTACGAGGGATACCTAAGGGGGAAATGATACTGGACTACGAGGGATACTTAAGGGGGAAATGATACTGGACTACGATAGATACCTAAGGGGGAAATGATACTGGACTACGATAGATACCTAAGGGGGAAATGATACTGGACTAAGACGGATACCTAAGGGGGAAATGATCCTGGACTAAGAGGGATACCTAAGGGGGAAATGATCCTGGACTACGAGGGATACCTAAGGGGGAAATGATACTGGACTACGAGGGATACCTAAGGGGGAAATGATGCTGGACTACGAGGGATCCCTAAGGGGGAAATGATGCTGGACTACGAGAGATACCTAAGGGGGAAATGATCCTGGACTACGAGGGATACCTAAGGGGGAAATGATACTGGACTACGAGGGATACCTAAGGGGGAAATGATACTGGACTACGAGGGATACCTAAGGGGGAAATGATCCTGGACTACGAGGGATACCTAAGGGGGAAATGATACTGGACTACGAGGGATACCTAAGGGGGAAATGATACTGGACTACGATAGATACCTAAGGGGGAAATGATACTGGACTAAGAGGGATACCTAAGGGGGAAATGATCCTGGACTACGAGGGATACGTAAGGAGGAAATGATACTGGACTAAGAGGGATACCTACGGGGGAAATGATCCTGGACTACGAGGGATACCTAAGGGGGAAATGATACTGGACTACGAGGGATACCTAAGGGGGAAATGATCCTGGACTACGAGGGATACCTAAGGGGGAAATGATCCTGGACTACGAGGGATCCCTAAGGGGGAAATGATCCTGGACTACGAGGGATACCTAAGGGGGGAAATGATCCTGGACTACGAGGGATACCTAAGGGGGAAATGATACTGGACTAAGAGGGATACCTAAAGGGTGTAGGAGTTAGAACACTGGAATACAGTCTATAAGGGCTGATAGTTCTATTGAAGAGAACCAACTGGTCGATAAGAGCCTTACCTGTAAATCACACAGTTGGTCCACCTGTGTGAGGTCTGATAACCAATCAGGAATGTCCCACTCTGAATCCTGGAAGAAGAGTGAATGAATGTACTTTAAAATTGTGGAAATATCTTCATTGGCAGTGTTTCTCAACTCCACTACTCAGTACACAACCAACCTTAGCCAGTTATGCTGCAGGCCTCCTGATCAGAGGCACAATGATTGATGTTTCTTTCTATTTGATCATACAGTACAACCCTCTATACATTTTTAAGTGACTTACCTCATTTAAACAGGGGTGTATTTTGATGTCCTCCACGTTGAAATTCAACCAGGCTGATGAAGGCTGTCGTAGGATCAGTCTCACTGAAGTCACGTTGTCTGGTTCAATCAGCATCTAACAACCATAACACACATACTGAACCAATCAGGAAATATGGCTTCCACATCTAACACACATACTGAACCAATCAGGAAATATGGCTTCCACATCTAACACACATACTGAACCAATCAGGAAATATGGCTTCCACATCTAACACCCATACTGAACCAATCAGGAAATATGGCTTCCACAAATTATGTAAATGAGCTTATTTGCTACTTGAAGTAAGGCAAACTATAATTTGGTTTACCTCCAAGATCAACTTACCAAAAACTAAGCAAACCTGAGCTGTGATGCTTTATTTTAAAAAGCAAGATACATTTACAGAATGTGAATGCATTGGCTTTGTGTTACTCACATCACATCAAGGTTTCTTAAGATTCCATATGAAATGGCTCAGGAGCATTTGGTGATGAATATTTCAGCCATATGTACAGTACAAATAAAGCCGTCATCAGAATATACCTCCTAATGTCTTGACCTGTTCTGCTATACTTCTTCACCCTCCCTCCATCTTATATGACCTTTACCACCTTTAATAATTAAACCCCCCACACTCCCACTTCGCTCTCTCTCCCTCCCCCTCCCCCCACCTATCCCTCCCTCCCCCCTCTCTCCCCCTCTCTCCCCCCTAACCTGTTGTCGGTAGACAGAGCAGTAGTCTTGTGAACCCTCTTCAGTATGTGGGCTGGGCATCAGACAGTGGTTCCTCAGACATGTAGCCCATTTAGCTGCCCCCTCCCCGTCTCTCCTCAGCAGACGCACAGACACGTATGCTGTGTAGTAGTTCTTAAAGGAGATCTCCTGGATCTAGGAGTGAATAAGACACAGATTATATGTACAGTACCAGAAAAAAAAGTTTGGACACACTTACCCATTCAAGGGTTGTTCTTATTTTATTTCTACTATTTTCTACATTGTAGAATAATATTGAAGACATCAGAACTGAAATAACACATATGGAATCAGCCACCCGTTGCTTTGATGACAGCTTGATGACTCTTGGTATTCTCTCAACCAGCTTCACCTGGAATGCTTTTCCAACAGTCTTGAAGGAGTTCCCACATATGCTGAGCACTTGTTGGCTGCTTTTCCTTCACTCTGCAGTCAAACTCATCCAAAACATCTCAATTGGGTTGAGGTCGGGTGATTGTGTAGGCCAGGTTATCTGATGCAGCACTCTATCACTCTCCTTCTTGGTCAAATAGCCCTTATTGTCCTGTTGAAAAACAAATGATAGTCCCACTAAGCACAAACCAGATGGGATGGCGTATCGCTGCAGAATACTGTGGTAGCCATGTTGGTTAAGTGTGGATTGAATTTTAATTACATGTCAAATTTGGACTCATCAGACCAAAGAACAGATTTCCACCTGTCTAATGTCCATTGCTCGTGTTTCTTGGCCCAAGCAGGTCTAATCTTCTTATTGGTGTCCTTTAGTAGTGGTTTCTTTGCAGCAATTCAACCATGAAGGCCTGATTCACAGTCTCCTCTGAACAGTTGATGTTGAGATGTGTTACCCGAACTCTGTGAAGCATTTATTTGGGCACATTTTTCTGAGGCTGGTAACTCTAATGAACTTATCCTCTGCAGCAGAGGTAACTCTGAGTCTTCCTTTCCTGTGGCGGTCCTCATGAGAGCCAGTTTCATCATAGCGCTTGATGGTTTTTGCGACTGCATTTGAAGAAACTTTCAAAGTTCTTGAAATTCTCCAGATTGACTGACCATCATGTATTAAAGTAATGATGGATTGTTGTTTCTCTTTGCTTATTTGGAGCTGTTCTTGCCATAATATGGACTTGGTATTTTACCAAATAGGAGTGGTATACAGAAGATAGCCCTATCTTGACAAAACACAACTGATTGGCTCAAACATATTAAGGAAATAAGTTCCACAAATGTACTTTTAACAAGGCACACCTGTTAATTGAAATGCATTCCAGGTGACTACCTCATACATCTGGTTGAGAGAATGCTAAGAGTGTGCAAAGTTGTAATCAAGGCAAAGGGTGGCTACTTTGAAGAATCTCAAATATAAAATATATTTTGATTTGTTGAACACTTTTTTGGTTACTACATGATTCCATATGTGTTATTTCATAGTTTTCATGTCATAGTTTTATTCTACAAAGTAGAAATTACTAAAAATATGGAAAAAGCATGGAATGAGTAGGTGTGTCCAAACTCTTGACTGGTACTGTATGTTACTGCATGTGGACAATGGTTGAGTTGCAATGATGTCTAGCTTGAAAGTTGTAGAAAAGCCCGGCCTCAAAGGAAGTGACTCACTTTGAAAGAAAATAGCCTACCTCACATAGCCTACCTCACATAGCCTACCTGTCATTTTACCAAGTGTGTGGAGGAAAACACACTGTATAAAAAATAAGAAATAGTAAAATGACCGTCAGGTTTTATTGACTCACGTTGACAGTCTGTCCTATAGGAAGTGTAACGTCTATGACATAGACACCGGGACGAGATGAATCAGTCTCAGCATCTCCAATCTGCAAGGTGACAGTAGGCTTCACGGTACAGGGGACGGTGTTTAGGCTCATATTATTAGCTACTCCTGTTGAAAGATCAGGGATGTGATCAGTACAGGGAACAGAGTCCTTAATACCCCTGTTGAGAAAGGACTCAGCAGCAGAATCAAGCAACAATGCATACTGCAAGGACCTTAATCCAACACCTAGCAACCTCATCAAGAAGTTTGGATCTGTTGGCGTAACGGCTGAGGTGTTGGGTAGACTGTCACTGGACCCGGGTTCCCGGTCGAGGCTAGCCGCCCTGAATTCACTACAATATAAATCAGGGATGCGATGAGGAGGACAAGCTATAAAAACAGGGAAATCATGGGTGTATTCATTAGTCAAACACTGTACTAAAACCGGTCATCAAAAAGAAAGGAGGACCAAGGCACTCTTCATATAATTAATTAAAATGCCTTTATTAGTATAGCATGTTCAATAGAAACAATGTTTTTAAAAATCCGACGCGTTTCGGCTGCATGGCCTTCATCAGGGAGTACAAAAAAAAATAATACAATGTCCTCTTTTGAAGTTTTCCAATTAGCCCTATTTAGAAGAGGGAGTGGTTACCAAATTGATTGGACACACCCAGTAAGCAATACTATACACCAGGGGTGTCAAACTCATTCCACGGAGGGCCTAGTGTCTGCAGGTTTTTGGTTTTTCCTTTCAATAAAGCCCTAGACAACCAGGTGTGGGGAGTTCCTAACTAATTAGTGATGTTAATTCATCAATCAAGTACAAGGGAGGAGCGAAAACCCGCAGACACTCAGCCCCCCGTGGAATGAGTTTGACACCTGTGCTATACACATTAAAAAGTGGAATACTGAAGCTATGTTGTCATAAAAATACAACTCCAAGCTAGAAGTATCAGAACACTTAAAGGTAATTCTAACCTTAAATATGACTGGGAGAAGTGTCAAGAATAAGAAAGCAATATATTCCATAGTACACTAGAACACAGCAAACATGAACAACAACAGTGTAAACAAAGCTGAAGGCAATTGAGCAAAATGTCCACAAGATGACAGCAAATGGACCTATCACAACCCTACAGGAAGGGTGAGAAATCCATGTCTTCATTTAAACCAGGATATTTAGTAGCCTGTAGTTTGTAAAAAAAAAATATCAAAAAACGTTCCCTTTGGTTTAATTGTTTAAGACGGTCCCCTTTTCTAATAGAGGCCGGAACATGATCAATACCCATAGCTTGTAGGGAGGCAGGATTGCAGCAACTGATGGAGAAAGATACCAAACTTGACCTCAATTCTATCACCTTGTCTGACTATTGGAGGAAAGGCCTAATCCCCAGAGGACTCCGTATTATGAAGTGTCCAGCTAATGGAGCACAAGGTAAAACTGAATTTAGAGATAAATGGGAGGCTATTCTCAACAAGTGTTCTTTTGACCTAATGCTACTTCTAATAAAATAATCTAAAAAGGACAGATAAGTAGTCCAAACAGAAATTGAAGAAGTAAAACTGAAAATCACAGAACATAGTGGCAATTCTAACAAAGCACAATGTGATGAGATCTTGGAAGAGAAAGTAGACACATTCACTCTGACATTGAAGCAAGACAAGCTAAGAAAATGTAGAAAAGATGAAGTAGACTATAGAGATGGCAAGGTCTTTGCCTGGAGAAAACCAACACGCAAGAATTCAGAATCACATCCGCAGAGAAGGAAGCCTAGATCTGTTTCTTTCAACTTTACGAGCAGTGACAATGAGGATCACCCCAGACGCTCAGAGGCCAGCTCCTCCCAAGATTTTTTAGATCAGGAAGAGGAGCCACGCAGGTTCCCCAACAAGAGAGGGAGAGGACGCGGAAGAGGCCAACACGGAGGGGGAGGAAGAAATCAAGACTATCCAACCACACGGAGCAGGACCAGTACAAGGCTGTTGTCACGTTCTGACCTTAGTTCCTTTGTTTTGTCTTTTGTTTTAGTATGGTCAGGGTGTGAGTTGGGTGGGTTGTCTATGTTAGTTTTTCGATGATTTTCTATTTCTGTGTTTGGCCTGATATGGTTCTTAATCAGAGGCAGCTGTCAATCGTTGTCCCTGATTGGGAACCATATTTAGGTAGCCTGTTTTCTGTTGGGTTTTGGTGGGTGGTTATTTTCAGTCTTTGTGTGTCTGCACCAGACAGAACTGTTTCGGTTGTTTCTTTGTTGTTTTGTTATTCAGTGTTCAGTTTTGATTATTATTAAATATCATGAACACTTACCACGCTGCACCTTGGTCCTCACCTTCTTCCACCGACGACAGTCGGTACAGCTGTGATCAACATTTCTGGAGAACCCCTTTCTGATGATTGCATAAGGGTCTTGTCGAAAGGACTGTCCTTTGCCACCAACATATTCAACTAATGAATTTAATACAAAGATTGACCTATTTAGTTTCTACAGGAATCTACATCTGAAGGCCTGGTACAAGCAAAACATCTCTCCAACGACAGATGCCAGTGTCTCAGGTCAGGCAGCTTCTGTTCCCTCTAAAACACCTTTTAAGCCCAAGTCCACTTTTTGTCCCATCGTCCAGAATGCCACACTAAATACATTTGCCAAGAAGGTGAATTTTGATGTAGAGAATCTGTTTAAGGGTAAAATTGACTCCAACCAAACACAACGTAATCTTTCTAAGACAGAGAGGGATGCAGTTGAATCATTGTCCAAAAATGGACGGATTGTGGTTAGAAAAGCAGACAAAGGTGGTGCTACAGTAGTGTGGAGTAAAGACAAATATGTGACAGAAGCCTACCGTCAATTAGACAATGATGAATTCTACCAGTCTCTTACCTTCAACCCTACAGAGGACCTAAAAACTGAATTGAAAGGGATCCTCACAGAAACTAAGGAGAATGGCTACATTTCAGACAATGAGTTCAAATTTATTTTCAATGGCAGTCCGCATATTTTACCTTCTTCCAAAAGTCCACAAGAATCTTGAAAACCCCCCAGGCAGACCAGTCATTAGTGGTAATGAAAGTCTGACAGAACCCATCTCCAAGTACATTGATTACTTCATTAAGCCTTTTCTGATGTCACTTCCAGCCTATCTTCAAGATACCACAGATGTGTTGAACTAGATTAAGGAATTGAAGAATATAGGTACAGCTTCCTTTTTAGTCACCATGGATGTGGAGTCTCTATACACCACCATTGAGCATCAACAAGGTTTGGCAGCGATGCCCCATTTCTTGAGTACCCGGCCTGAAACTGAGATGCCTCCTACAGAATTCATTGTCTCACTGACTGAATGGACTCTTAATCATAACATCTTTATCTTCCAGGACCGTATCTTTAAACAGGTCAAAGGATGTGCCATGGGAGCTTGCTACAGCCCTTCCTACGCTGGTTTGTACTTGTGTAAATGACTTCATTTTGGATCCTTCTAATAACCATTTCTTTGACCGGATTATATGGTGGGGATGCTATATTGATGATGTTTGCCTGTTTTGGTCCGGCTCAGAAGATGAACTTATTTCCTTCCACCAATACCTTAACAGCATTAACCCTAACATCAAACTAACTATGGAATACAGCACGGATAACATACATTTTTTGGACCTCGACATTAGTAAAAAATTACAAAGGTCGTTTGCACACATCAATCTTTAGGAAGCCTACAGATGGGAATACCATTCTGAGGGCAGACAGCTTTTACCCCAAAAGGCTAAAAGAGAATATTCCATATGGCCAATTCCAAAGAGTCCGCAGAATTTGCGATCAGGAAACAGACTACAGTGTCAAATCTGCTGAATCGCTTCTTGAATCGGGGCTACAGCGTTCAGGTCCTGAAAGATGCAGGTATAAGGGCTGGATTACTTGACAGAGGGAACTTGTTACGAAGAGGAGTGCCTCGTGATACATCAGAGAGAGTGTATTTTGTTACAAAATACAGCACTGAAGCAAAGCACATTAAAAGAATCATTAAAAATAATTGGGGAATCATCCAAAGTGATATGCTACTACGCCAAATCTTTCCTGAGCCACCAGTCATAAGCTTTAAGAGATGTCCTACCCTAAATGACAAATTAGTCCACAGTTATCTTCCGGGTGACTCTCAAAAAACTTGACTTGACCACAAACCCAAGGGCTCTTTTAAATGTAACCAGTGCAACCATTGCAGAAATATTGCACAGAAGAAGTATTTTGTTGACACAGCTTCCAAAATGGAGTATTACGTTTCATTAAATGCAAAACCACTCATGTCATCTATAGATTGGAATGTCCACAGTGCAAGGTGTTCTACATTGGACGGACAAAGAGACGCCTTCAAGACCGCTTAGCGGAACACAAGTAGGCCATATGGGTAGGCAATGAAGACTAGCCCATGGCAAGGCACTACAAGTCCTTACACCATGGCAACCCTGCCTCCCTACAAGCTATGGGTATTGATCATGTTCCGGCCTCTATTAGAAAAGGGGACCGTCTTAAACAATTAAACCAAAGGGAAAGTTTTTGGATTTACATTTACATTTAAGTCATTTAGCAGACGCTCTTATCCAGAGCGACTTATTGATTTACAAACTACAAGCCACTAAATACCCTGGTTTAAATGAAGATATGGATTTACAAACTACAGGCCACTAGGTACCCTGGTTTAAATGGAGATATTGATTTACAAACTACAGGCCACTAAGTACCCTGTTTTAAATGAAGATATGGATTTACAAACTACAGGCCACTAAGTACCCTGGTTTAAATGAAGATATGGATTTACAAACTACAGGCCACTAAGTACCCAGTTTAAATGAAGATATGGATTTACAAACTACAGGCCACTAAGTACCCTGGTTTAAATGAAGATATGGATTTACAAACTACAGGCCACTAAATACCCTGGTTTAAATGAAGATATGGATTTACAAACTACAGGCCACTAAGTACCCTGGTTTAAATGAAGATATGGATTTGCAAACTACAGGCCACTAAGTACCCTGGTTTAAATGAAGATATGAATTTACAAACTACAGGCCACTAAGTACCCTGGTTTAAATGAAGATATGGATTTACAAACTACAGGCCACTAAGTACCCTGGTTTAAATTAAGATATGGATTTACAAACTACAGGCCACTAAGTACCCTGGTTTAAATGAAGATATGGATTTACAAACTACAGGCCACTAAATATCCTGGTTTAAATGAAGATGTGGATTTACAAACTACAGGCCACTAAATACCCTGGTTTAAATGAAGATATGGATTTACAAACTACAGGCCACTAGGTACCCTGGTTTAAATGGAGATATGGATTTACAAACTACAGGCCACTAAGTACCCTGGTTTAAATGAAGATATGGATTTACAAACTACAGGCCACTAAGTACCCTGTTTTAAATGAAGATATGGATTTACAAACTACAGGCCACTAAGTACCCTGGTTTAAATGAAGATATGGATTTACAAACTACAGGCCACTAAATACCCTGGTTTAAATGAAGATATGGATTTACAAACTACAGGCCACTAAGTACCCTGGTTTAAATGAAGATATGGATTTACAAACTACAGGCCACTAAGTACCCTGGTTTAAATGAAGATATGAATTTACAAACTACAGGCCACTAAGTACCCTGGTTTAAATGAAGATATGGATTTACAAACTACAGGCCACTAAATACCCTGGTTTAAATGAAGATATGGATTTACAAACTACAGGCCACTAAGTACCCTGGTTTAAATGAAGATATGAATTTACAAACTACAGGCCACTAAGTACCCTGGTTTAAATGAAGATATGGATTTACAAACTACAGGCCACTAAATACCCTGTTTTAAATGAAGATATGGATTTCTCACCCTTCCTGTAGGGTCGTGATGGGTCCATTTGCTGTCATCTAGTGGACATTTTGCTCTATTGCCCTCAGCTATGTTTAGACTGTTGTTCATGTTTTGCTGTGTTCTAGTGTACTATGGAATATATTGCTGTCTTATTCTTGACACTTCTCCCAGTCATATTTAAGGTTAGAACTACCTTTCTAAGTGTTCTGATACTTCTAGCTTGGAGTTGTATGCTTATGACAACATAGCTTCAGTATTTCACTTTTTAATGTGTATAGCACAGGTGTCAAACTCATTCCACGGGGGGCCGAGTGTCTGCGGGTTTTCGCTCCTCCCTTGTACTTGATTGATGAATTAACATCACTAATTAGTTAGGAACTCCCCACACCTGGTTGTCTAGGGCTTTATTGAAAGGAAAAACCAAAAACCTGCAGACACTAGGCCCTCCGTGGAATGAGTTTGACACCCCTGGTGTATAGTATTGCTTACTAGGTGTGTCCAATCAATTTTGTAACCACTCCCTCTTCTAATTAGGGCTAATTGGAAAACTTCAAAAGAGGACATTGTATTCTCTTTTTTTGTACTCCCTGATGAAGGCCATGCAGCCGAAACACGTCGGTTTTTAAACAACTTTGTTTCTATTGAACATGCCATAACTAATAAAGGCATTTTAATTAATTTATGAAGAGTGCCTTGGTCCTCCTTTCTTTTTGATGACCGGTTCACCCCTTTTACCAAAGAGCACCTTCTGTCTACCAAAATGTACTATAGTGTACCTTAGTAGCGCTCCCCTTCCTCCTCTATCTACTGTAATAAAACCTTTTGCAACGAAAGTGAGAGTTTCTATTGGATACATTCAGGTACGTAGGTCCCTCCTAGTTTGGTTCCGTTTGGTTCCGAGTGAATACACCCCAGGATTTTGTGTTTGAGACAGGGGAGGTTAGCATTTTTGGGGGGTATGATATTTGTGTGTCTGTAACTTTCTCACTCATTATCATTCACAATGCTTTCAGGATTATCTGTAATCATGGTAGGTAGCATCCACATTAATGTAGAAGTTTTTATAAACATATTTTATTCTTATTTAGAATAACAGTGACTCCAAAATGATCCAATACATAATTTACTATTCATTACTATTGTGCACAAAATAATCTGAAACACAACCAAAACAAAACCGCAAATGCATCCAACAAGTTTGCTCAAGCTTGATGTAACCGTTGCATGCTAGGAATATGATCACTACTTCAATACACATAAGTGAATTTGTCCCAATACTTTTGGTCTTCTAAAACGGCCTTATTAAATGAGGGGGGGGGGGGACTATGTACAAAAAGTGGTGTAATTTCTAAACGGTTTGCCCGACATGGATGAAAATACCCTCAAATGAAAGTTGACAGTCTGCACGTTAACCCCATAGTATCCTTTCAAATCCAAAGTGCTGGACTACAGAACCAAAACAACACAACATGTGTTATTGTCCCAATACTTTTAGGACTTACTGTATTACCACCTACGGCTGCAAATATTGAGGGGTCTTATTCTAATGCTTTCCCTAAAAAAAATGCACTAAATCACCGATTTGGCAAATCGTTGTACGCATGTTAGGCTACACATCATGAAATACATAGAAACAAAGTACAGACAGTAGCCTACAAGTAGCAAAATAGAATTGAGTTGGTTGAACATGAAATGTAGGCTATTTAAATATGTTTGAAATAGGCCTATCGCCTAGGCTACTGCTTACTATTTAAATATGTTTGAAATAGGCCTATCGCCTAGGCTACTGCTTACTATTTAAATATGTTTGACATAGGCCTATCGCCTAGGCTACCGCTTACTATTTAAATATATTTGAAATAGGCCTATCGCCTAGGCTACAGCTTACTATTTAAATATGTTTGAGATAGGCTTAACGCCTAGGCTACCGCTTACTATTTAAATATGTTTGAAATAGGCCTATCGCCTAGGCTACCGCTTACTATTTAAATATGTTTGAAATAGGCCTATCGCCTAGGCTACAGCTTACTATTTAAATATGTTTGAGATAGGCCTATCGCCTAGGCTACCGCTTACTATTTAAATATGTTTGAAATAGGCCTATCGCCTAGGCTACCGCTTACTATTTAAATATGTTTGAAATAGGCCTATCACCTAGGCTACAGCTTACTATTTAAATATGTTTGAGATAGGCTTATCGCCTAGGCTACCGCTTACTATTTAAATATGTTTGAAATAGGCCTATCGCCTAGGCTACTGCTTACTATTTAAATATGTTTGACATAGGCCTATCGCCTAGGCTACCACTTACTATTTAAATATGTTTGAGATAGGCCTATCGCCTAGGCTACCGCCTATTATTTAAATATGTTTGAGATAGGCCTATTGCCTAGGCTACCGCTTACTATTTAAATATATTTGAAATAGGCCTATCGCCTAGGCTACAGCTTACTATTTAAATATGTTTGAGATAGGCTTAACGCCTAGGCTACCGCTTACTATTTAAATATGTTTGAAATAGGCCTATCGCCTAGGCTACCGCTTACTATTTAAATATGTTTGAAATAGGCCTATCGCCTAGGCTACAGCTTACTATTTAAATATGTTTGAGATAGGCCTATCGCCTAGGCTACAACTTACTATTTTAATGCAGTCATCTCATTTGAAGCATATTTTTATACGTCTATTGTTTGTATCAATTGCAAAGATATTGCCAACTTTTTATTTGTAGTCAACTTTGTTCTGAAGTTATTGGCGGTCACAGAGAGACGGATAAACCAAGTGATTTTATATTTAACGGAGACGTCCTGTGGTTAAAAGCATCTAACGACGCAGTTAACTGTCCGGAAAAGTGGTCTGAGGCAGACGTTAGATTACGACCGTTTTTCAAGTGCAACGTTAATAACGACGGATTTGGGAAACAACTCTGAGATTTAACGATGCTCCTACGAAAGTTCTAAGGATGAACTCAGCCCAAAGATGATTTTGGGAAACCAGATCTGTTTCTATTTGAATAAAATTGAATTCCAGATAAATCAGAACATATCATGTGATGATTGAGCAGGAGAATCGTGCTTACATCAGCTATGACAGGCTCATTGTTCACCCTCTCTCCCAAAAGCCTTGAGGGGATGAGAGGGCATAGCCTATGGGTTCGTAGCTTCAACACCGCAGCGCACACACACACACACACTTTCATTGTTTGTACTTTTCCATATTATGTCTATCTTTGATATACTACCCAGGAAAGGGTTAAATAATAATAATACGTTTATAAAGCACTAATAACACATTCCTAATATTGAGTTAAAAATCTTTTTTTTTAACCCGTCTCCTCCCCTTCACCTACACTGATTTAAGTGGATTTAACAAGTGACATCAATAAGGGATCACGGCTTTCACCTGGATTCACCTGGTCAGTCTGTCATGGAAAGAGCAGGTATTCCTAAAGTTTTGTCCACTCTGTGTATGTAGCTTTAGAAATAGGCTTCATAAAATCTTTAACTTGCTAACATCAGATAATATATTAACCATTTCTGAGACTCACTTAGATCATTCATTAGATGATACAGCAGTAGCAATACAAGGACATAACTTCTATAGAAGAGACAGAAATGCTTATGGGGGAGGTGTTGCTGTATATATTCAGAGCCATATCCCTGTAATACTTATGGGGGAGGTGTTGCTGTATATATTCAGAGCCATATCCCTGTAATGCTTAGAGAAGATCTTATGTCAAGTGTTATTGAAGTGTTGTGGTTGTAGGTTCACCGGCCTCATCTAAAGCCTTTTCTTTTGGGGTGTTGCTATAGGCCACCAAGTGCTAACAGTCAGTATCTAAATAATATGTGTGAAATGATTGATAATGTATGTGATGTAAACAGAGAGGTCTACTTTCTTGGGGACCTGAATATTGACTGGTTTTCATTAAGCTGTCCACTCAAGAGGCAGCTTCTCACTGTAGCCAGTGTCTGTTATCTGGTTCAGGATATTAATCAACCTATCAGTGTGTTTACAAACACTACAGAACCAAGATCATCTACATGTATTGATCACATTTTTACAGCTTTGTTCATAAGCTCTATCCGTACCCATTGGATGCAGTGATCACAATATAGTGACTATATCCAGAAAAGCCAAAGTTTCCGAAGCTGGCCCTGAAATAGTGTATAAGAGATCTGATATGACTCTTATGGGGATGATGTTAAAAATGATTGTTGGTCTGATGTGATCAATGAGGAGCATCCAGACGCTGCACATTATTTATTTATTGAATTGCTTCTTCCAATTATTGATAAACATGCACCTGTTAAGAAACTGACTGTTAGAACTGTTGAGGCTCCATGGATTGATGAGGAATTGAAAAACTGTATGGTTGAAAGAGATGGGAAAAAGGAAGTGGCTAATAAGTCTGTCTGTACATCAGACTGGCTGACTTACCGCAAATTGAGAAGTTATGTGACTACACTCAACAAAAAGAAGAAGAAACTGTATTATGAAGCCAAGATCAATGATATAAAGAATGATGGAAGTACTTTAACTGAAATTATTGGGCAGAAAGACAAATTCAACTCCATCTTTCATCAAATCAGTTGGCTTATTCATCACAAAACCATTTGATGTTGGCAATTATTTTAAAGATTCTTCACTGGCAAAGTGGGCAAACGTAGGCAGGAAATGCCAACAACGAACATTAAGTCGTGGTATTCATGGATAGCAAAATAAGTAATGAAAGAAAAGCATTTTTTGTTTGAATTTTGTCAAGTTAGTGTGGGAGAGGTGGAAAAATATATTGTTATTGATCAATAAAGACAAACCTCCTGGCATTGACAACTTAGATGGAAAGCTACTGAGGATGGTAGCTGACTCTATAGCCACTCCTATCTGTCATATCTTTAATCTGAGCCAAGAGGGAAGTCTTTGTCCTCAGGCCTGGAGGGAAGCCAAAGTCATTCCGCTACCAAAGAGTGGTAAAGCGGCCTTTACTGGTTCTAACAGCAGACCTATCAGCTTGCTGCCAGCTCTTAGGAAAATGTTGGGGAAAAAATGGTGTTTGACCAAATACAATGTTATTTCTCTGTAAACAACTTAACAGACTTTCAGCATGCTTATAGAGAAGGGCACTCACAACTGCCATGGTCAAAACATAGAAATTCAATGGTTGTAAAGATGGGGAGAGGTCTGTCCGTGATAAACAATATGCTCTGGTTTTTTGACATCACACTCCTGCAGGTTCTAGTTTTATCTTATCTTGATTATTGTCCAGTCATATAGTTAAGTGCTGCAAAGAAGGAACTCGTGAAGCATTGTAATCAGAGGGCTAATATTAACACCGTGTATTCCAGTCTCTCTTGAGTTGAGGAAAGACTGACTGCATCCCTTGTCTTTATAAGAAACAGTAATGTGCTAGAAATTCTTAATTGTTTGTATAGTCAATTCACACACAGCACTGACACACATACTAACCCCCCCCCCCCCAACATGCCACCAGGGGTCTTTTCAGAACAATATGTAGTTCATGTACATCATTGCATGGAACTCCAATCTCATATAGTCAAAGTGAACAGCAAACCTGGTTTCAAATATAAAATAACATATCATGTACAACGCCTCCCCCCCATGTGACCTGCTTGTTGTGTGTATGTACTGTCATGTACGTGTAACTTAATCTTCTAAATATATGTAAATTGTACAGTCTTAATGTATTTTATGTTGTGTCAGACCCTAGTAAGACTAGCTGTGCCATTGGCGTCGGCTAATGGTGATCCTAATAAAATCTAACACAAATCTTTTCAAACATCACCAAACTCAACTGATATTTACATTTTGATGGCTTTATGAAAATCATACAAAACTAACCTTGGTTTATGGCTGCAACGCAAATATGATCAACTTCAGCACCCTGGACAGCGAACTAGCCCCCGTCTGTGTGGCTGCAGCAAAGCTAGAAGACAATTTTATAACACTCAGATAGCAATGATCACTGAATTGAGCTCAATCAAATAAATAATTATTGGGTGGGACAGGTTGGGAGGAAAAGGGCGACTGTAAAGAAAGCTGACACGCCAGCTAACGTTTGCTACATACGCTAGCAAGCTAGCTAAAGTTAGCTACTCACAGCTGATTGTGGAGTTAGCGGTAGCTAGCTAACCACCAAGCTAGCAACCAGTTGGACCGTTTTCCTTCCCCTCTGATGTCAATATAGAACAGCAAAAGTTGCTAGATGTCGATGTCCTAGCTTACTGTGTTGTGTGTGCACTGTTTTCCCTTCGGTTACAGACGGTGAAATTACTGTAAAAACAGTTCTAGACGTCGCTGTGGGACTAGCAGTAGGCATGCTGCCAATGAATTTGCCATTTCCTGAATGTGTAACTATGGCGACTCCAGATATTTAAAGGAACAGCGTCACAGCAAAAAAAACGGAGATATGGGATGACGTCACCATAATTGTCTAAATCAATCGCAAAGTTGAGACTGCAAAATGTATCCATGACGTGCCAGTGATATCTGATCAACCATGTTTTCAATACACGTACAGAGAAATGGCCCTACAGAGCTCCATCTTGGGTTGGTAACAACTAGACTAGATGATAGGTGTAACAGGTGTGAAACTGCAGCAATCAGCAGTGGGTTTTCATCTTCCCTAGAATTTATCCATAGCACTTGCTTAGAAATTAAAGCCAGTTTAGGGGCTGATTAGGCTATACTGTGAGTGAAGGAAATATGAAATTGATGTACTATGTATTTAGATGAGCACCCAGATACCACAGGTAGGGGGCAGCATTGCTCCATGGTTTGAATTCAGCTTTTTTGAGATGTGGTTCTTCCCCTCTCTCTCTCTCTCTAACTCTCTATTTCATCCCATCTCTCTCTGATGGTACACTATCATACATTCTGGTCATGCATGTCGTTTATTGTTCAGAGGGGAGCATTTCAAAAGCAGCTCTTTCTTTAATACCTTGGAACCTTGGAACCTTGACTACAGTAAAACAACAATACTTCCCAGATGGTGAAGGCTGAGGGATGTCTTCTGGGCCTAGCTACCCGTTTTATCTTAGAGCCACACATTTATGCCTCAGCAGCATGGACAGGACAACCTCTCCTCGTTCCTCTCTCTCTCTCTCTCTTCTCTCTCTACTCTCGGTCTCGTCTCTCCTCTTTCTCTCTGTCATCAAAGTAGGCAGCAGATCACAGTGTGTTTTACAACAGGCAGAACAAAGCCAAGCAGAGCAGGGGATGTATGATAGCAGAGCACCCCTAGAGAGAGAGAGAGAAAGAGAGAGGAAGGGAGGGAGAAAGAGAGAGGAAGGGAGAGAGGGAGAGAGAGACACTTCCCTGTGATGCTGAACACTTAGCCCTGCTAGGAACACCTGCTGAGAGGGACACCTCAGAGGAATGACCAAACTGTGTGTTTGTTTGTCAAATCAAATTGTATTTGTCACATGTTTGGTAAACAACAGGTGTTCACTAAGTAAATGCTTACTTATGGACCCTTCAACAATGTAGAGAGAAAGAACATAGAGAAATAATAGACAAGTAATAACACGTTAAAGTAAAGTAATCATAAATAGACAATGAGTAATGATAACTTGGCTATATATGAGAGGCACCAGTACAGTGTAATGATAACTTGGCTATATATGAGAGGCACCAGTACAGTGTAATGATAACTTGGTTATATATGAGGCACCAGTATAATGTAATGATAACTTGGCTATATATGAGAGGCACCAGTACAGTGTAATGCTAACTTGGTTATATATGAGAGGCACCAGTATAATGTAATGATAACTTGGCTATATATGAGAGGCACCAGTACAGTGTAATGATAACTTGGCTATATATGAGAGGCACCAGTACAGTGTAATGATAACTTGGCTATATATGAGAGGCACCAGTACAGTGTAATGATAACTTGGCTATATATGAGAGGCACCAGTACAGTGTAATGAGAACTTGGCTATATATGAGAGGCACCAGTACAGTGTAATGAGAACTTGGCTATATATGAGAGGCACCAGTACAGTGTAATGAGAACTTGGCTATATATGAGAGGCACCAGTACAGTGTAATGATAACTTGGCTATATATGAGAGGCACCAGTACAGTGTAATGAGAACTTGGCTATATATGAGAGGCACCAGTACAGTGTAATGAGAACTTGGCTATATATGAGAGGCACCAGTACAGTGTAATGAGAACTTGGCTATGTATGAGAGGCACCAGTACAGTGTAATGATAACTTGGCTATATATGAGAGGCACCAGTATAATGTAATGATAACTTGGCTATATATGAGAGGCACCAGTACAGTGTAATGAGAACTTGGCTATATATGAGAGGTACACTGCATGTAATGTATATGTGTATATCGGAGGGGTTGGAAGACAGAAGAAACATTTCCATCATATATGGAATATTAAAATATATTTTATTAAATAGGAAAAATAGGCAATTTGAATTTACAGTTTTCAAGAGATGTCTCGAAATTAATTTGCTTCCCTCTTCAAATATTGTAAAAAATCTTAGCCTTAATTGCAATCGACAATAGTTACTGCGGTTCAATAATCACTTCAACTACTGATATTGTAGCAAACCTCTCTATATGAGCCACGCTACAAGTCCTGCCACATGAGGATCTGGGGACCCATGCCAAATCTTTGCAGTCTCTTGACGCGGGAAAGGTGTTATCGTGTCCTCTTCACAACTGTCTTGGTGTGCTTGAGCCATGATAGTTTGTTGGTGATGTGGACACCAAGAAACTTGAAACCATTGAAGCCATTGTGTTTACAGCAGGTGTATCATAAGGATATGGAAAACATTCCTAAAACAGGACAAGACATATTTTTGTTCTAGATATTGTGCACTTGTTACACACACACACACAGATACAGTTTAAGACGAGGCACAGCCTATGAATAATAGATAGCTTTTTGTGTGGCAAAGAAAATTCAGCATATTTTATGTAGGTCATTTCAAAGTGTACTGAAGACTCATTTTGAGGTACCGTATAGCACAAACTGAGCCTCTCGTCATCTGTGTTAAGACAGCATCACTTTGAATGGAACAAGGAGATATACAGTTGATTTGGTTACGGTCAGGGCTAGGATCGAAATCAATTTTAATCCCGTCAACAACAAAAAAATAACTCTCATAGAGCAGCATTGATGAAAATTGGAATTGAAATGTGAATTTCACTTCCTGATTTGGCTGAATTATTCAAATGGACTCCCAACCCTGGTTACCGTGCACTGCGCATTATCTGTTTCCCTCTGCTCTCTCAAGCTCGACCGTTATTACCTTCAGTTGACCTTTACCAGTGTGTCTTGTGTGAGAGAGATGCACTCTTCGTAAATCAAACAGATGTTAGACATGGCTGGAGAATTGCAATAACCCCCTGGCAAAGCCTGACGAATGCTGATGATGTTGGTTTACAGATGCTTGGAGATTACATAGAGACAAGGTTGGTGCTTGGAGATTACATAGAGACAAGATTGGTGCTTGGAGATTACATAGAGACAAGGTTGGTGCTTGGAGATTACATAGAGACAAGGTTGGTGCTTGGAGATTACATAGAGACAAGATTGGTGCTTGGAGATTACATAGAGACAAGATTGGTGCTTGGAGATTACATAGAGACAAGATTGGTGCTTGGAGATTACATAGAGACAAGATTGGTGCTTGGAGATTACATAGAGACAAGATTGGTGCTTGGAGATTACATAGAGACAAGGTTGGTGCTTGGAGATTACATAGAGACAAGGTTGGTGCTTGGAGATTACATAGAGACAAGATTGGTGCTTGGAGACTACATAGAGACAAGATTGGTGTTTGGAGATTACATAGAGACAAGATTGGTGCTTGGAGATTACATAGAGACAAGATTGGTGCTTGGAGATTACATAGAGACAAGATTGGTGCTTGGAGATTACATAGAGACAAGATTGGTGCTTGGAGATTACATAGAGACAAGATTGGTGCTTGGAGACTACTTGTAACAGTACAAATAAAGGCCAATATGTCTGGAGACTACAGCCAGATACAGCAGTTAGCAGACTGGTCAATCTTTAGATACAGGCAGACTGAGACCCTCACCAGCCCTCACACCAGATGTTCCACTGCTACTTATTATTAATAAGGCTATGTGAACTGTTTATTTAATGCCTATAATCCCAGGTAAATCGTCCGAGATCATATTACACTGTAGATAGTGATCGGAATTGAAAATTATTCGAATTTCCTTGTCACGCCCTGACCTTAGAGAGCCTTTTTATGTCTCTATTTGGTTTGGTCAGGGTGTGATTTGGGGTGGGCATTGTATGTTTTTATTTTCTATGATTTTGTATTTCTATGTTTTGGCCGGGTATGGTTCTCAATCAGGGACAGCTGTCTATCGTTGTCTCTGATTGGGAACCATACTTAGGTAGCCCTTTTCCCTCCTTTCAGTGTGGGAAGTTAACTTTGTTTGTGGCACTATAGCCCTTAAGTTTCTCGGTTGTTTTGTATTGTTTATTGTTTTTGTCTGCGTTATTTCTAAATAAAAGGAGTATGTACGCTCACCACGCTGCGCTTTGGTCCTCTTCATTCGACCACCGTGACATTCCTGAAGGTATCAGATTTTCTTTCTTGTTTGATTATATTTTTAATCAGACACATTGCTGAATTTTGATGTAGTTGGATTACAGACCAAGGTGTTTGGAGACTCAAGCCCAGATTCAGAACCAACTGACGATCTGAAAGACTGTTGGTATAACTCAGAGGGTCTTAATAACTCATCTGGTACGACTCCTGTTCCTCAGCAGTCTCCTCTGTGTCTCCTCTCTGTCTCCTCTGTGTCTCCTCTCTGTCTCCTCTCTGTCTCCTCGCTGTCTCCTCGCTGTCTCCTCGCTGTCTCCTCTGTGTCTCCTCTGTGTCTCCTCTGTGTCTCCTCTGTGTCTCCTCTGTGTCTCCTCTCTGTCTCCTCTCTGTCTCCTCTCTGTCTCCTCTCTGTCTCCTCTCTGTCTCCTCTGTGTCTCCTCTGTGTCTCCTCTGTGTCTCCTCTGTGTCTCCTCTCTGTCTCCTCTCTGTCTCCTCTGTGTCTCCTCTGTGTCTCCTCTCTGTCTCCTCTCTGTCTCCTCTCTGTCTCCTCTCTGTCTCCTCTGTGTCTCCTCTGTGTCTCCTCTGTGTCTCCTCTCTGTCTCCTCTGTGTCTCCTCTCTGTCTCCTCTCTGTCTCCTCTGTGTCTCCTCTGTGTCTCCTCTCTGTCTCCTTTCTGTTCCTTGCCTACCGTAACTATGCTACTCCTTGTACAGCTAAGTCTACTGGCACTTTAATCATTATTTACCATTCATATAGTATAGTATGGTATAGAACACTATAGTACACTATATTATAGTACACTACAGTACAGTACAGTATAGTACAGTATGAGGTGCTGCTGCAGGTGCATCACCTGCTCGCAGTTTAAAAACACAGTATAGTATTGTACGGTATAGTACAGTATAGTACAGTATAATATAGTACACTACAGTGTAGACCAGTACAGTACCGTATTGTACAGTATAGTACAGCACAGTATAGTATAGTATAGTACAGTATGATACAGTATAGTCAAGTATAGTACAGTAGAGTATAGTATGGTATAGTATAGTACATCCAATGTCTCCTTAGAAGTGCTTGTTAACTAATGTGTTTGCGTAGTAGGCCCTCACTGCAGATGTTCCGCTGACACGTCTCCTGTCTTTAACCATTACTTTACCAGGTAAGTTGTCTAAGAACAAACTGCTATAAATGGTGATCACAATTCAAAATGATACGCCTATAGGATCAAACTTTTTATGACGAATTATTTAGTTTAAAAACACTTTTGTTGTGTAGCAACTTAGCACACCTGGCATTCCCCGTGATTCCCCATGATTCCCTGGGATTCCCCATGATTCCCCGTGATTCCCTGTGATTCCCCATGATTCCCCATGATTCCCTGGGATTCCCCATGATTCCCCGTGATTCCCTGTGATTCTCCATGATTCCCCATGATTCCACACCTGAGATTCCACGCCTGACATTCCCCGTGATTCCCCATGATTCCCCATGATTCCCTGTGATTCCCCATGAATCCACACCTGGGATTCCCCATGATTCCACACCTGGGATTCCCTGTGATTCCCCATGATTCCACACCTGGGATTCCCCATGATTCCCCATGAATCCACACCTGGGATTCCACATGATTCCCCGTGATTCCACACCTGGGATTCCCAGTGATTCCCCAGTGATTCCACACCTGGGATTCCCCATGATTCCCCGTGATTCCACACCTGGGATTCCCCGTGATTCCCCATGATTTCACACCTGGGATTCCCCGTGATTTCACACCTGGGATTCCCCATGATTCCACACCTGGGATTCCCCATGATTCCACACCTGGGATTCCCCATGAATCCACACCTGGGATTCCCCATGATTCCCCATTTTTTCTCCCTGGGCTTCTCATAGTGGAACCATGATTCCCCATGATTCCACACCTGAGATTCCACACCTGCGATTCCCCGTGATTCCACACCTGAGATTCCACACGTTGAATTCCGCATGATTCCCCATGATTCCACACCTGAGATTCCACACGTGGGATTCCCCATGATTCAGTTGAGGAAGTATTAAGATGAGCCACTGGCCTTTTGAGATATGCCTTGAGTTACTGATACATTCCCTTTTAACATGATAATTACAGTCATAATGGCTGGTTTATTTCACCAATCTACACCATGCAGCTGCAGAGAAAAAATAATTCAGACGGAGAGGGAGGCAGAGAGAGAAAGAGAGACAGAGATTCCTTGTATATACTCTGTACTCCATCCCAGGCAGACATCAGCTGGTATGGTCTTTATATAACCATGATGCAGAAGAACAGCTGAGAACAGGATAAGGTGCTACTGCAGATGAATCACTTGCTCACACACACACACACACGGCCATTATCATATGCTCAGATGATGTTCATACATTTCAATATCACACTTTTCTTTCTGGAAAACTGCAAAACATATTTATTATTAGTGATATGTTGGAATCTGGAGTAAAAATGTTCAACTCAAGGAACAAGTCTGAACTTGATATACATTTGCATACATCAGCTGTTTAATCATTCATTATAGATTGGGTCAAAGAAGATAGAATGTCCTTAAAAGATTACCATCGTCCTCTTGTTTCTCTCTCTCTTTATAGCTTCATGCAATTCAGGAAGTAGTTCATTAAGGGACTCTGTATATAGCAGCAACTATTCAGGTCCACAGCAGGTATCCTATTCTAAGGAAAGGTATCCACAGGGGCTATTGTTAATGAATTATAACCATACTTTTATAGTCAATTTGGCAGGAAGGTGCTGTAAAATGTCCCTGATTACATTGCTAAAGTCAGCCATCTACCACAGATAAAAACGTGACAGCCTGAGAAGAGAATTACACCCCTGTAGACCACAATAACTCTACAGCTACATCTATTGGCTTTTCTTTAGGTTGGGCTACTCACAAGATAGGAACAATGTAGCCAAGAAAATAATTTGTTGTTCAAAGCTTGAGGAGAACAGGGAGTTCAATCAGAAAGTCAGTTGTTAATTTTAAAGCTGGGTAATGAACATCTCTGCTTTGGGGGCTTCTCTGTCTCCTCTCTGTCTCCTCTCTGTCTCCTCAAATGAAATAAAATAAAATACATTTGTATTGGTCACATACACATGGTTAGCAGATGTTAATGCGAGTGTAACGAAACGCTTGTGCTTCTAGTTCCGACCATGCAGTAATATCTTACAAGTAATCGAACAATTTCACAACAACTACCTTATACACACAAGTGTAAAGGAATAAATAAGAATATGTACATAAAAATATATGGATGAGTGATGGCCGAACGGCAAAGGCAAGATGCAGTGGATGGCATAGAGTGCAGTATATACATATGAGATGAGTAATGTAGGATATGTAAACATTATATAAAGTGGCATTGTTTAAAGTGGCTAGTGATACATTTATTACATCAAATTTTTTATTATTAAAGTGGCTAGAGATGAGTCAGTATGTTGGCAGCAGGCACTCAATGTTAGTGATGGCTGTTTAACAGTCTGATGGCCTTGAGATAGAAGCTGTTTTTCAGTCCCAGCTTTGATAAACCTGTACTGACCTCGCCTTGTGGATGATAGCGGGGTGAACAGGCAGTGGCTCGGGTGGTTGTTGTCCTTGATGATCTTTTTGGCCTTTCTGTGACATCAGGTGGTGTAGGTGTCCTGGAGGGCAGGTAGTTTGCCCCCGGTTGATGCGTTGTGCAGACCTCACTGCCCTCTGTAGAGCCTTACAGTTGTGGGCGGAGCAGTTGCCGTACCAGGCGGTGATACAGCCAACAGGATGCTCTCGATTGTGCATCTGTAAAGGTTTGTGAGTGTTTTTGGTGACAAGCCACATTTCTTCAGCCTCCTGAGGTTGAAGAGGCACTGCTGCGCCTTCTTCACCAATCTGTCTGTGTGGGTGGACCATTTCAGTTTGTCCGTGATGTGTACGCCGAGGAACTTACAACTTTCTACCCTCTCCACTACTGTCCCGTTGATGTGGATAGGGGGCTGCTCCTTGAAGTCCACAATCATCTCCTTAGTTTTTTTGACATTGAGTGTGATGTTATGTTCCTGACACCACACTCCGAGGGCCCTCACCTCCTCCCTGTAGGCCGTCTCGTTGTTGTTGGTAATCAAGCCTACCACTGTGTCATCTGCAAACTTGATGATTGAGTTGGAGGCATGCAATCCCACGCAGTCATGGGTGAACAGGGAGTACAGGAGAGGGCTGAGAATGCACCCTTGTGGGGCCCCAGTGTTGAGGATCAGCGGGGTGGAGATGTTGTTTCCTACCCTCACCACCTGGGTGCGGCCTGTCAGGAAGTCCAGGACCCAGTTGCACATGGCGGGGTCGAGACCCAGTGTCTCAAGCTTAATTACAAGTTTGGAAGGTACTATGGTGTTACATGTTGAGCTGTAGTCGATGAACAGCATTCTTACATAGGTATTCCTCTTGTCCAGATGGGTTAGGACAGTGTGCAGTGTGATTGCGATTGCGTCGACTATGGACCTATTGGGGTGGTAAGAAAATTGGAGTGGGTCTAGGGTGTCAGGTAGGGTGGAATTGATATGGTCCTTGACTAGTCTCTCAAAGCGCTTCATGATGACAGAAGTGAGTGCTACGGGGCGATAATCATTTAGCTCAGTTACTTTAGCTTTCTTAGGATCAGGAACAATGGTGGTCCTCTTGAAGCATGTGGGAACAGCAGACTGGGAAAAGGATTGATTGAATATTTCTGTAAACACACCGGCCAGCTGGTCTGCGCATGCTCTGAGGACGCGGCTAGGGATGCCATCTGGGCCGGCAGCCTTGCGAAGGTTAACACATTTAAATGTTTTACTCACGTTGGCTGCAGTGAAGGAGAGCCCACAGGTTTTGGTAGCGGGCCATGTCGGTGGCACTGTATTGTCCTCAAAGCGAGCAAAGAAGATGTTTAGTTTGTCTGGGATCAAGACATTCTGGTCCGCGACGGGGCTGGTTTTCTTTTTGTAGTCCGTGATTGACTGTAGACCCTGCCACATACCTCTCGTGTCTGAGCCGTTGAATTGCGACTCTACTTTGTCTCTATACTGACACTTAGCTTCTTTGATTGTCTTGCGGAGGAAATAGTAACACTGTTTTTATTTGGTCATGTTTCCGGTCACCTTGCCCTTATTAAAAGCAGTAGTTTGCGCTTTGAGTTTTGCGCTAATGCTGCCATCAATCCACGGTTTCTGGTTGGGGAAGGTTTTAATAGTCGCTGCGGTTACAACATCACCGATGCACTTGCTAATAAACTCGCTCACCGAATCAACGTATTCATCAATGTTATTGTCCGACGCTTTGCGGAACATATCCCAGTCCACGTGATCGAAGCAATCTTGAAGCGTGGAATCCGATTGGTCGGACCAGCGTTGAACAGACATGAGCACGGGCGTTTCCTGTTTAAGTTTATGTCTATAGGCTGGGAGCAACAAAATGGAGTCGTGGTCAGATTTTCCGAAAGGAGGGCTGGGGAGGGCTTTGTTTGCGTCTTGGAAGTTAGAATAACAATGATCCAGGGTTTTGCCAGCCCGGATTGCGCATTCGATATGCTGATAAAATGTATGCCTTGTTTTCAGATTAGCCTTGTTAAAATCCCCAGCTACAATAAATGCAGCCTCGAGATATGTGGTTTCCAGTTTACATAGAGTCCAATGAAGTTCTTTCAGGGCCGTCGTTGTGTCTGCTTGGGGGGGATATACATTTACATTTATACACGACTGTGATTATAATCCTCTATGTCTCTTCTTTGACTCCTCTGTCTCGTCCATGTCTCCTGTCTCCTCTCAGTCTCGTCTCTGACTCGTCTTCGTCTCCTCTCTGTCTCCTTTCTGTCTCCAGTATATAGGGAATAGGGTGCCACGTGGGATTAAGACCTCCAGAATATTAATCACAGCCTCGTCTACATTTGAAATAATTTGTGGAATTTCTCAAATCTTGTTATGTTCCTCGGGCCATCTTGCCAGTGCTGAGACTATCGTTCCTGGTTAGGCTTGATCACATTCTGTGTAATATTGATTTTCACTGTACCTAATTGAAGTCATATGTTGCCTGTGACTCCAATGCATCTCAGGTAAAGTAGATGCGAACCGGTCTTAAAACAAATTGGCCGTGCACTTATCAAATCAAACTTTATTTGTCACAGACCGTGAAATGCTTACTTTCAAGCCCTTAACCAACAGTTCAATAGACAAAAATAAAGTAATAATTAAAAGTAACACAATAAACATAACAATAACGAGGGGGAGGACACCGGTTCCCGATACAGAGGACACCGGTTCCCGAGTCAGTGTGCGAGGGGTACAGGCTAGTTGAGGTAATCTGTACATGTAGGTGGGGGTGAAGTGACTATGCATAGATAGTAAGATATTAAACAGCAAGTAGCAGCAGTGCCCTGGTAAAAAAATAAAGTGCTTAATATTGTGACATTTGTGGCTTTTCAGAAACAGCCATCGACTTGCAACTTTTCACATGTCAAACAAGTGGAGTCAGAGCGGGAGGGGAAGGATGGTTAACATGCACATTTGATTGATTGATTTTATTTGGTAATTAAAAAATATACAGTAGCAGTGTAAAGTTTGGACACACCTACTCATTTCGTTTTTTGGGGGGATTTGCCCTATTTTCTACATTGTAGAATAATAGTGAAGACATTACAACATTGAAATAACACAGGTGTTATCATGTAGGAAGCAAAAAAATTGTTAAACAAATCAAAATATATATTTTTTTTGCCTGACCTCAATAATGCTCTTGTGGCTGAATGGAACCAAGTCTCCGCAACAATGTTCCAACATCTAGTGGAAAGTCTTCCCAGAAGAGTGGAGACTGTTATAGCAGCAAATGTTCCAACATCTGGTGGAAAGTCTTCATAGAAGAGTGGAGGCTGTTATAACAGCAATGTTCCAACATCTAGTGGAAAGTCTTCATAGAAGAGTGGAGGCTGTTATAACAGCAATGTTCCAACATCTAGTGGAAAGTCTTCATAGAAGAGTGGAGGCTGTTATAACAGCAATGTTCCAACATCTAGTGGAAAGTCTTCATAGAAGAGTGGAGGCTGTTATAACAGCAATGTTCCAACATCTAGTGGAAAGTATTCATAGAAGAGTGGAGGCTGTTATAACAGCAATGTTCCAACATCTAGTGGAAAGTCTTCCCAGAAGAGTGGAGACTGTTATAGCAGCAAATGTTCCAACATCTAGTGGAAAGTCTTCCCAGAAGAGTGGAGACTGTTATAGCAGCAAATGTTCCAACATCTAGTGGAACGTCTTCATAGAAGAGTGGAGACTGTTATAACAGCAATGTTCCAACATCTAGTGGAAAGTCTTCATAGAAGAGTGGAGACTGTTATAGCAGCAAATGTTCCAACATCTAGTGGAAAGTCTTCATAGAACAGTGGAGACTGTTATAGCAGCAAATGTTCCAACATCTAGTGGAAAGTCTTCCCAGAAGAGTGGAGGCTGTTATAGCAGCAATGTTCCAACATCTAGTGGAAAGTCTTCATAGAAGAGTGGAGGCTGTTATAGCAGCAATGTTCCAACATCTAGTGGAAAGTCTTCATAGAAGAGTGGAGGCAGTTATAGCAGCAAATGGGGGACCAACTCAATATTAATGCCCATAATTTTGGAATGAGATGTTCGACGAGCAGGTGTCCACATACTGTTGGTCATGTATTGTATTTCCATTGAGCTCCCTCAAAGTGCATGGTGCATTTACTTTCTGTGGAGGTCAATAATATGTGTGTCAATCTTTTTTTATTTTTTTATTTTTTTATTTCACCTTTATTTAACCAGGTAGGCTAGTCTAGGCTGGCCAAGATAAAGCATAGCAGTGTGAACAGACAACACAGAGTTACACATGGAGTAAACAATAAACAAGTCAATAACATGGTAGAAAAAAAGACAATCTATATACAATGTGTGCAAAAGGCATGATTGTATCTAAATTGATGTCCCTGTATTAACTACCAGTGGTGGAAAAAGTACCCAAATATCATACTTGAGTAAAAGTAAATATACTGTACCTAAATAGAAAATGACTCAAGTAAAAGTGAAAGTCACCCAGTAAAATACTAAAGTAAAAGTCTAAAAGTATTTGGTTTAAAATATACTTAAGAATCAAAAGTTAATGTAATTGCTAAAATATACTTAAGTGTCAAAATTAAAATGAAGATGATAAATTATTTCAAATTCCTTATATTAATCAGACCAGATTTACTACCGATAGCCAGGGGCATATTTTTTTTTTTTTAGGGCTAGCCAGGGGCACACTCCAACACAACAATTACAAAAAAATGATTTGTGTTTAGTGAGTACACCAGACCAGAGGCATTAAGGATTACCAGGGATGTTCTCATGATAAATGTCACATCATTGATTGCCTCCCCCTCTATCTGTCACTTCCTCAATTTCATTTTCCCGTGTCTGCATTGATGTTGTTTTGTTTCTCTTGTCCTGACGCTGTTCATGTTTAGTTTCTTGTCTATTTATTGTTAAGTCCTCAGCCTGTACTTGCGTCCCGTCTCCCAGCGTCTGTAGTTACGGAAACGTTACAGAATGCAGACACCACAATTGGAAGCATCAGGGAGTTTTGTTCAGTGTTTTGTTGGTGACGTTGGGTCCGGGTGCCGCTGCAAAAGCAACCGGTATGCCTCAGCTGGATCGAGAGGCTAACACGCCTCGGGTGGCTCTGCAGGGTCCCACACCATACCTCAGCCGCCTCATCAGGCTCCCGCGCCTCAGCCTTAAGTAGTCCTTTAAAGTATTTTTATTTAAGTACTTTACACCACAGTTAACTACTGAGTCTCCTCATCACAACAGACTCTCTATCCAGCTCTACTGTACATCCCTGCTGAGTCCTCATCACAACAGACTCTATCCAGCTCTACTGTACATCACTACTGAGTCTCCTCATCACAACAGACTCTCTATCCAGCCCTACTGTACATCCCTGCTGAGTCTCCTCATCACAACAGACTCTCTATCCAGCCCTATCCAGTCCACAAGGAGAGGCTTGAGAACCCTCGGTACAGGCTATTAAGCAACATGCTAACTCAAAATCAGTCAGGAGGAACAAGCCAGCAAGGTAGCTGTTGACTTTAGCACTGTCACAAACAAACATAGACTATCATCTTTTTTAACAATAGCCTTGTTGAAATCAAAACGTCTCCACGTGCAAATTCGTTGTCTTGCAATTACACAGGCTGTCAGTTACCCAATTTATTGGTGGACTCAACATCTCTGCACATTACCGGCAGTGAGTTAGAGCAACACAACGTAACAGGTGTAATTAAAAGAATATTGATAAAGGAAAGAGAAATGCTGTGCAGAGCAGAACTCACGGCTGAGCGACAGTGGAGCCAACTTACAGATGGAGATAAAAACAAATAGTATCCACTCTGTGATTCAGCCAAATGATGTGTACTTGTAACGGCAGATTTCCTCCTCTTCGTCTGAAGAGGAGGTGTAGCAGGGATCGGACCAAAGCGCAGCAGCGTGGTTAGTGTTTAGCATGTTTTAATAATGACAAAAACGTGAACACTACATACTACAAAACAACAAATGTGAAAAACCGAAACAGTCCTATCTGGTGCATAGACACAAAGACAGAAGACAACCACCCACAAAAACCCCCAACACAAAACAGGCTACCTAAATATGGTTCCAAATCAGAGACAATGACTAACACCTGCCTCTGAGAACCATATCAGGCCAAACATAGAAACAGGAAAACTAGACACACAACATAGAATGCCCACTCAGCTCACGTCCTGACCAACACTAAAACAAAGAAAACACAAAAGAACTATGGTCAGAACGTGACAGTACTCCCCTCTTCACTATACTCCAACTCCACTCCACTCACATGCTTTGGTGTCCATTTGCCTAAATAAAAAATACAAATATATTGCATTCATTGCAATGCTGATTGCTATGATGAAATTGTTCTGATTGAGAGAGGTGCATTATCATAATTTTCAAGATATTATTCCACTGCTTTTCTTGCTGCGATTTACTCCTACAGTAAGTGAAAGGGGGATTATTAGCTAAAGGACATCAATCTGAGGGGGTCAGTACAATGTATCGACATTCGCTGTTATTGTATGGTATCAATATTTCATTGCATGACCATTCCATTTCTTCATATGGCCATTCCATTTGATATTTTGACCATTCCATTTGAGCTTATGACCATTCCATTTGAGCTTATGACCATTCCATTTGAGCTTATGACCATTTCATTTGAGCTTATGACCATTCCATTTGAGCTTATGACCATTTCATTTGAGCTTATGACCATTCCATTTGATATTTTGACCATTCCATTTGAGCTTATGACCATTCCATTTGATATTTTGACCATTCCATTTGAGCTTATGACCATTCCATTTGAGCTTATGACCATTCCATTTGAGCTTATGACCATTCCATTTGATCTTATGACCATTCCATTTGAGCTTATGACCATTCCATTTGATCTTATGACCATTCCATTTGATATTTTGACCATTCCATTTGAGTTTATGAACATTCCATATGATTGCATAACCATTCCTTTTTATGATACGACCATTCCATTTGTCAGAAGCATGACTAGAGGCCTGCTCATAGTGGGTTGTAGTGCTGGGGAAAGGGCAGGGGACAGTACAATAAGGACAGAACAGAACCCAACAGGCAGGTCAGCTGTAGGAGAGGAATGAACCTGCTGTACTCTACCTTCCCTGTTCCCTGGAGCGCACACACACACACACACACACACACACACACACACACACACACACACACACACACACACACACACACACACACACACACACACACACACACACACACACACACACACACACACACACACACACACACACACACACACACACACACACACACACACACACACACCAAGGGCTGCTCTAATTAGCCACAAACAGCCCTCACTCTAACAAACTGTCCTGCTTGTTAAAGGACAATTCCACCTAAAAACTATATTTTGGTATAGTTTTACAGCCGGTATGATGCAAAGGGAGCACCATATGATGATAAATGCATCCTACTGGATGTATTTCTATATCATTATAACTAAGAGGTACCACTTTATATTAAAATGTGATATGTACATACCTATTATGCTACTATATAGCTACATGGTGTTGATGCCACTCAAGGGTTAGGGTTAGTAGGACTGACTAATCCAAAAGCTTTTGAGATTCAAACTTTTGGAAAAAAAACTTTTTGTGAGTTTAACACATATGCCCTGTTTCCTGGATATACGTATATTAAGCTTTGTCATAGACTAAGCATTGTCAATTAAAACATCTTAATTAAACAGGGTTTTTAGGCTAGGACTAGCATTAATCTGTGTCCGGGACATCAGAACATAATGGATATGTGAGGGGAAACGTATACCACTTTTTTTAAAGGAAATGTTAGCTTTTGTCTGAAGCCGAATAAGAAGGGAAATTCGTACAAAAAAACATAAGTCCAGGACTTTTTATTCCAGGAATGGGCCTAGTCTGTATCCGGGAAAACTTCCTCATAATGTTTAAATCAGCAGAATGGGGTGATGTCTTACAAGAAAAAACATGTTTCAATTCCAAGTACATTAATGTGATAACCCTACCCTACAGTATTAGGGTACGTAGCAACGATAAATTAAATAAGAATGGTAAATATTATAATGCCGGTAAATGTAATAACTTTTTTTCTTTTGAATGACTTTTAGATTTGTATGTAATAAACTCGGTAAATGTAATAAAATGTTGAGCGGTTTACGTAATTTTTCCCTCTAAGTGTAACAATTTATTCCATTAATAAGAGTCTATTGATGCACCCGTGCTTCAATCTAAGTAATGTAATAAAATAATCTGTACATTTAAATTAGAGGTCGTTTTTTTTGCATGGGCTGCGTCTCAATCCACTGCATTTCAGAAGGAGGCCAAGCTACAGCGATGTTTGTCTGACCATGAGACATCGCGAAAAATCAGACCTTCTTCTCGAAAACGTCTGTAGCATCCGAACGGTGTGGTTTACAAACTAATATGACCAAGTTTCACAGGACTCGTCTGAAGGTGAAGTATGGAGGTAGTTTTGTGCAAACAAAAATAAGGTGTTAAATATAAAAACTAAAATGTTTCCTGAGCTTTCTTATATCTCCTAGAAATAGGACAGACACTTCAAAACCTTCTTCCTTTTGATAATTTTTCCCCAATATTTTTGCATTTTATGAATGTGTTATCCAATGCATTTCCATGGACGTTAGCAGAAAAGGAAAAATTCTATATATATATATATTTTGAAGGGGTCCTAAATTTAGGACCTGAAGGGGTCCTAAATTCAAAATCAAATAGCTTAATGATTCATGGTACGACCACCTTAAAACAATTCCATATGTTATCTTAGTCATTAGGAAGTCACGAAATTGTCCCCTAAAGTCATAAAGGCATTGTGTCATGGTACCTGGAGGTTTTGTCTAGTTCCTGGTGACGTCCCCAAGGATGTTTTAAGGACATTCTGTCATGGTCACCTAGAGGTTTTGTCTAGTTCCCGGTTTGTCCCGGGATATCCCTGAGGACATTTCTAGGACATTCTGGGGACGTTGCGTCATGGTCCCCTGGAGGTTTAGTATAGTCCCCGGTTTGTCCCAGAGGACATTCTTGGGACGTTGTGTCATGGAAAAAACTCTTTCCTCTCAAGGATCCACCCCTTTTTTTCACCTAAAAGGACATACCCAAATCTAACTACCTGTAGCTCAGGACCTGAAGCGAGGTTATGCATATTTTTTATACCATTTGAAAGGGAACACTTTGAAGTTTGTGGAAATGTGAAATTAATGTAGGAGAATATAACAAATTAGATCTGGTGAAAGACAATAGTTGTACCTTCAACTTTGAAATGCAAGAGAAAGGCCCTAATCTATTATTCCAGCTCTGGCGCAATTTAGATTTTGGCCACTAGATGGCAGCAGTGTATGTGCAATGTTTTGCGCTCTCAAACAATAGCATGGTATTATTTCACTGTAAAAGCTACTGTAAATTGGACAGTGCAGTTATATTAACAGGAATTTAAGCTTTCTGCCCATATTAGATATGTCTATGTCCTGGTATATTTTCACGTTACTTACAACCTCATGCTAACCACATTAGCCTACGTTAACTTAACCGTCCCGTGTGTGGGGACACCGATCCCATAGAGGTTTTAAACAAGGGGCTTGAAATAGCCTACTTGAAAATGTCCTCAATTTGGGGCTTGAAATGTTATTGTAATTAATGTCGCCAATTTATTCGTTCTTCTGCTCACTTATACTTATCCGTGATATTATTTTTGTTCCGTTTTTGTGAGATGTGCAGGAAACTTGTTTGTTTCCTGCCACTTCAGTTAAAAAAAGTGTTGCGCTACTCTGTTGCGGTAAAAACCACATGCGGTTATTATGAGGATGACATCTAATGGTAGCTTCAACATGGCTTTCAGTGCATATCCTTCCTTTAAAAAAGGAACCTGGTTTTAGGCCACTTCGTCATTATAAAACAGCGATGGTGAGATTCAAATGGTGAGATTAATGCTACCACTATTGATGGCTTTATTATGTGTTCCTGACTCGGCCACGTAGGCTACAGGAAAATCACCATGCATCCATTCAATCTATTTAGTCAGGCAACGTCTACATTATTCTCACATAAAGGTTTTAAGTTGATGCTGCGAGTCGAGAAGCAGGTGGTACGTTTAATGTAACAAGTATCATGGAATGATACAACGTAGGAGTGGCGTCTAGACACGGAAAAATGGAAACAATACTGCCTGGGGAAAGAACACAAGGGAGTGCCAGATAAAGGGGAGGTAATGGAGTCCAGGTGTGCCTAATGATGCGGGCGGCAGGTAGCCTAGTGGTTAGAGCGTTGGACTAGTAACCGAAAACCGTTGCAAGATCGAATTCACGAGCTGACAAGGTAAAAATCTGTCGTTCTGCCCCTGAACAAAGCAGTTAACCCACTGTTCCTAGGCCGTCATTGAAAATAAGAATTGGTTCTTAACTGACTTGCCTAGTTAAATAAAGGTAAAACAAACAAAAAAAATGTAATGATGAATTACAGGTGCGCAGTTAGTAAACCGGCAACGTCGAACGCTAGAGGGGATGAGCGGGAGTAGACGTAACAATGGGCTGCTACAGGATCGTCACCATAAATGCATTCAATCTATTTATTCATGCAATTCCTACATTATTCTCACATTTGTATTTATTTAACCTTTATTTAACTAGGCAGGTCAGTAAAGAACAAATTCTTATTTGCGACGACGGCCTACCAGGGAACAGCGGGTTAACTGCCTTGTTCAGGGGCAGATCGACAGATATTTACCTTGTTAGCTCGAGATTTAATCTAGCAACCTTTAGGACCTCTATACCAGGTGGTGTCAGAGGAAGGCCCCAAAAAATTGTCAAGCACTCCAGCCACCCAAGTCATAAACTGTTCTCTCTGCCACCGCACGGCAAGCGGTATCGGTGCGCCAAGTCTGGGACAAAAAGGCTCCTAAACAGCTTATACCGGGAAGAGCAGCTGCTGTTTTGGCAGCAGCTAATGGGGATCCTTAATAAATACAAGTACAAATACCCCCAAGCCATAAGACTGCTGAACAATTTCTTTTATTTTACCAGGTAAGTTGACTGAGAACACATTCTCAGCAACAACCTGGGGAACAATTACAGTGAGGGGGGGGGTGAACTTTTTTGAAGTTGGGGATGATTAGGTGGCCATGATGGTATGGTTGGGAATTTAGACAGGACCCAAGGTTCAACAACCCTACTCTTACGACAAGTGCCATGGGATCTTCAGTGATCACAGAGAGTCAGGACAGCCATTTAACGTCCCATCCGAAAGAAAAGCACCTTACACAGGGCAATGTCCCCAATCACTGCCCAGGGGCATTGGCATATTTTTGGGGGGACCAAAATAAAGACTGCCTCCTACTGGCCTTCGAACACCACTTCCATCAGCATTTCCAGCAGTTACAATCTATTTCTGATATCTCTATACAAAAAACTGTCCGACAGCTAGATTCAGGATTCTTACAGGAAGTAACTACGATTCTTATATGATATAACCAGGGGCGCAACTTTCATTGGGGACGGGGGGAAAATTCTGAAATTGCATTTTTGTCCCACCCCAGTTTGATTATTGGAATGTGATCCAAAATGAGGCAACGGTTTTACGACCATGCCGTGCTTATCCGACAGAAAGAATAAAAAAATTAAATGATGTCCCCCTAACTTCTAAAACCGAAGTTGCGCCCCCTGGATTTAACGACAACTTACAATGCCATAAATACAAGGACAGAAAAGTAATGTTTTATATAACATGATTTTGGACAAGTACGTCAAGACACCAACCATGAGAAAGAGTTAGACTCGTGAAGTCGATTGCTATGACATGACAAAGTTTGGCAGATTATTATCAATGATTTGTCAACAGCTGTAACATGTATATAACATGTATGGTATGCTAGTATTTAGGAAGTTAATGATTACAAGAATACCCATAACATGATTCAGCCACCATGTTATGAATAGCAGTACTCAGTGATGTGTTGGATTTGCCCCCAAAACATAATGCTTTCTATTCAGGACGAAAAATAACATTTCTTTGTTTTTTTCATGTTTACTTTAGTGCAAACAGGATGCATGTTATGGGATATGTTGTATTCAGGACTGACTTCCTTCTTTTCACTCTGTCATTTAGGTTAGTATTGTGGAGTAACTACAATGTTGTTGATCCATTCCCAATCTTTTTCTTATTACAGCTATTAAACTGTTATATGTACAATACTACAGGAAACGTATGATCTCTGTAATTGCAAACAAAGGTTTCTTAACCAAATATTAAGTTCTGCTTTTCGGATGTATCAAATATTTATGTCATGCAATAAAATGTAAATTATTTACTTAAAAATCATACAATGTGATTTCCTGGATTTTTGTTTTAGATTCCGTCTCTCACAGTTGAAGTGTACCTATGATAAAAAATTACAGACCTCTACATGCTTTGTAATTAGGAAAACCTGCAAAATCGGCAGTGTCTCAAATACTTGTTCTCGTCACTGTATGTATTTTTTGCCCATCTACCAATAGGTGCCCTTCGTTGTGAGTCATTGGAAAATCTCCCTGGTCTTCTTGGTTGAAACTGTGTTTGAAATTCACTCCTTGACTGAGGGACCTTGCAGATACTTGTATGTGCTGGGGTATGGAGATGAGGTAGTCATTCAAAAATCATGTGAAACACTATTATTGCAAATTAACTTAATTAGATTTGCCATACTGTAATGAACTTTAGATCAAGCTAATATTTCACTTAATGAACGACTGCCCCTAAACACCAACTAATCGATATGAGTCAGAAACATGTATTCCAAATTGACTACAAATTGTAATAATACTGTTGATAATGTTGGTCATAAAGTCAGTCTCGTCTAAAACCTAGTTTGTAACCTGAGTGCATCACAATGAGTCTGGATGTCAACAATTCAAGCCCCTTTTTGCCAAGCTCTACATGCCAATCGCTCCGCCGCCCACTCCACTTCCTTTCATTGAATGGGGCTTTGTTGTTTCATCGCCCCCTAACACGAGCCAAAGGATCACTGCTGTTTGAGATTGAAAAGCCCGATACGGATTGACCATGCCTTGGCTCTGGTTCGACAATGCATGCTTCCAGCAGGATGCACAGCCAACTATGGTTTGCGTGCTCTGCCGAAAGGACCGTAGTACCCTACCATGCGGATGAGGTCCCTAATGACGGTGAGTATAGTGGTAGCTAGACCATAGATGGCTGATTATGTATCTGGTTATAGTGCATTCGGAAAGTATTCAGACCCTTTCACTTTTTCTACATGTTGTTACGTTACAAACCTATTCTAAAATGGATTCAATTAATTGTTTTTTCATAAATCAATCTACACACAATCCCCCATAATGGTCTCTCCAGAGATGTTCCATCATTCTATTTCCCTTCACATATCATAACATCTGGAGTGAACCAGAAAGGTGAATGCAGTGTTAACATTGGTTCCACCATGCTAATCATAACCACCATTGATGCTGTGTGTGTGTGTGTGTGTGTGTGTGTGATTGTTTGTTTGTTTCTCTTTGGGTGGCTTCTTTCAAAATCTTGTCTGTTACAGTATGTAAATACGAGACACTCATAGGCAAACGCGTCAAGCTCAAAATTGAACAATTTCAATGACTGAATAAAAAAAAATCTGCATTGCCCAGCTCCAGAACCAGTCAGCTTTTCATTCTGTTGAGGATGAGTCAAACTGGACTGTTCACAAGTGTCAATTCCCCCCCCCCCCCCCCCCCCGATTTGATTTACCAGATAGCTATATGAGAACAGGCTCTCTTTCTTTCACATTTCACACAGATTTGCAAAATCAATCAATAAAAAGTACAAGCAGGGTACAGAAATGTAACAAACACTGACAAGAGGCAATTACACAGCCCGTTATCAACTACATTATCAACGTTGCGTAATCAATATGAAAACGGGATACCGTGTACTAATACATACAACTGAAAGGCAGAAGAAGCACGTCTAAGAACCAAATAATGTACAACACAATGCTAATACTAAAAAAAAAATGTAAATAGCTGTATTATTGTGTAAATTGTTGATGCATTGTACATGACAGGGTGATTTCTCTGTCCATTCCTACTGTGACTACAGCTCATCTATAATCCCTTTATGATATGATCTGTCTGAGCACAACTCTCTCCCAAGGCATAGTACGGGCTACTTCACTGGATCTACTCTGCAGCATAAATCAGGCCTGGACCACAGGAGCGATGACTATACTAGATATAGACGTTATATTCAGCTAAGCCCTCCTAAATCGGATTGTATTTCTTTAGGAAAAAGACACTGCCCATTGCCAGGTATTATAGTAGAGCATGGATTTGTTAAGGGAAGAGTTGAACCCAACCCAGGAGTTATTTAACTTCTCCTTCCGGTCACTGAAGGACTTTGACATATACAGGCTCGCCTTTCCGTCCTTTACGAAGAGCTGCAGACTGGCATCATAGCCATTATTATCAGCAGGATTCTCTCTGTTGGCATCATGAATCTCAGAACCTCTCCAGACCTCCTTCCCGACAGTGTGATACTTTTATGAAGCCTGACCTAGAGGGTTGAGGGGTACTGAGGTGTTCCCAGAGTCTCTGCCAGCCGCCAAGACACAGTCTAGCTCACTCCTACTGGGGTTCCCGAGTGGCACAAAGGTCTAAGACACTGCATCTCAGTGCTCGAGGCATCACTACAGACCTTGGTTCGATTCCGGGCTGTTTCACATCCGTCTGTGATTGGGAGTCCCATAGGGCGGCGCACAATTGTCTCAGCGTTAGGGTTTGGCCGGGGGTGGGGCTGTCATTGTAAATAAGAATTAGTTCTTTAACTGACTTGCCTAGTTAAATAAAGGTTCATAAACTCTATCACCATCACCATCCTTATGAAGCACCACCATTACATCCTGCTCCAGAAGCCTCTCCCATCCAGATGATCCTGGCTTTTACTTCTTGCGTAGTTTTCAAATATGAAGCCGTCATTCTCCATCCTGGCATTCAGAATTTAAAATGACACAAAGCCTTTGTTGGTTTACCTGACTCCCCTGGAGCGTGTGGAGTACTGTACAATTGCCAGCAGACCAGGTGTCCTCCAGGTTTTTTGCAAGATGCTTCAGTCTATTTTTTCATGAATCACTTCTTTATATGGAGTTTCACCTCCGGTAAAAGGTTGAGAGCATTTGAGATTCTCTTAGGAGGTTGACATCCATACGGTATGTATAGCTTGGATCACAGCTACTCCCTCCTGTACTCATCTGGGTGATAATGCTGTGTGATGTAGACCTCACTATGTACTGATTGAACTCTGACCCTGTTACTCTGTAGTCATCTGGGTGACAATGCTGTGTGATGTAGACTTCACTAAGTGCTGACTGAACCTGTTTCTCTGTCGGATCTCCTCGATGTCGCCATGAGGTGAAGAACATTCCAGTGACATCTTCAGGATGTAGCGTTATTGTGATTTCTATTTCCTCCTGCAGAAATCCCTAGTGAGAAATAACTTCCTCTTTCAGGGGGAACACTCCCTCGTGAGAAATAACTTCCTCTTTCAGGGGGAACACTTCCTAGTGAGGAGTAACTTCCTCTTTCAGGGGGCACACTTCCTAGTGAGTGGTAACTTCCTGTTTCAGGGGACAAATTATCAAGTGAGTAGTAACTTCCTCTTCCAGGGGACACATTCCTTAGAGAGAAGTAACTTCCGCTTTCACAGGACAAATTATCTAGTGAGTAGTAACTTCCGCTTTCAGGGAACAAATTCTCTAGTGAGTAAGTAACTTCAGCTTTCAGGGGACGAATTCTCTAGTGAGTAGTAACTTCCTCTTCCAGGGTACAAATTCTCTAGTGAGTAGTAACTTCAGCTTTCTGGCAACAGAAAAGGTAACAGAAGGGATCTTTCAGGGCAATAATTTCCATTTAAATGAATGCCATAGTCTCCCCTAGTTGGATCAAAATCAATTCTCCTGTTGCCATTGTTTTCAATAATCATGTTTTTGGCAAGCCACTGGAGCACCATCAGTTCATGTTGTGGAGAGGTGTGGCCAAACTCTGTCCTTGAGATCATTTATTGAGGTAACGCTTACAGTATATTGGCATTTATAGCGCATAATGAGGCCAGAGACAGAAACAGGATGAAACAACCCAGGAAACCCTTTCCACTTATGGCCAACCTCAGTCAGAGCAACCTCAGTCAGAGCAACCTCAGTCAGAGCAACCTCAGTCAGAGCAACCTCAGTCAGAGCAACCTCAGTCAGAGCAACCTCAGTCAGAGCAACCTCAGTCAGAGCAACCTCAGTCAGAGCAACGATTGTGTCAATGTTTAACCTTCAGAATTGTTTTAATTGTTTAATCTGTACTGATTTCTGTCATTGATTTCTAGTGGTTGGCAATAACATAACATATAATAATATATATATATAATAATAACATTAAAAGTGTTCAGGAAAATAATTAAACCACTAGATCTGAAAATGTTAGGTCTAAGAATGTCAGAACATTTCTGACAACTTTGAATTTGGAGTGAACTGTCACTTTAATCTGACCTATTGTCACAATATGTACCATAAGGTCTTCCAAAATAACATTTGGAAACTTGTTAATTGATCGATACTGTAGTATGATGTATTATTGTCCTCATATCAAAATAAAACAAATGAGTTACCAAACAAAATCTCACCTTTCTGTGCAGCCTACCACCAGAATCAAATCTATACTGTGTCTGTCTGTCTCCTCTGTCTAAAATATACCTCTGGTAGCCTACGTACACATAACCAGTAAACAGGGCAGATACAAGACAAGGGACTGAGTTTTAAAAAGGCTGATCTAGAACATCACTGGGTAACTCATGTTTCAAAAGAAATGAAACTTATCCCTAGAGAGTAATAACTACTTATTTCAGAGGGCAGAGAATGTTATCGGCAGGGAATGTCAGCGTTGAAGCCTACATGACATACCAGATGCGGACACACCCCCTGGTTTGCGCACCTTTGAAGTTCAGATGGGCTGGAATGGAGGAAGACAGGTTTGTATCATCAAGGATTTACCACGAAGGGTAAAGAAAGCTTCATAAAGTTAAAAACCCATTCACTTACACATGCTTTTCTTGAAATTAAGATGTTATATTTTTAGGTGTAAAACGTATTCATGCAATTCTGTGTGTGTGTTTGTGCACAGTATATTTGACAGTTCACAAAGGGTTCCATCCTTCATAATACATTACGATAATATGAAAACTGACTGGCTACGGACATTAGTCAAAAATCCGCGTGACCGGCTAGCATTATCTCACCCTTGCACTCAGACCATCTTCTAGGTGCTCAAGACGGCAAGAGATTATTTGATTTTCACAGCTTTTTATTGTGTTTTCACTTCAATTTCCTCCACATATTTTTTAATTTGTTATATTTTTACACTCTGCACAGATTAGCAATTCAAATCAATCAATAAAAAGGACAAGCAGGGTGCAGAAATGATAAACAAAAATGGACGGAGGCAATTACACAATTAGATATCAATGAAAATATCAATGCCATATGTAATCAATACGAAACAGGATACAGAATCCCATACATAATAAGCTATTAACCTGTCTAGGCTGAGGGTGCCGCTAGCGGCACTCCCCCCCCACCCCCACTGAAAAGGCAGAGCCGCGAAATTCAAAAAAAAAATTTTTTTTAAATATTTAACTTTCACACATTAAAGTCCAATACAGCTAATGAAAGACACAGATCTTGTGAATCCAGCCAACATGTCCGATTTTTAAAATGTTTTACAGGGAAGACACAATATGTAAAGATGTAAATCTATTACCTAAAAACACATTAGCATAATCCACCATCATTTATTTGTCCACCAACACCAGTAGCTATCACCAATTCGGCTAAACTAAGATATTTATAGCCCCTAACCAAGAAAAAAACTCATCAGATGACAGTCTGATAACATATTTATGGTATGGGATAGGTTTTGTTAGAAAAATGTGCATATTTCAGGTAGATGGCATAGGTTACAATTGCACCCACCGTCACAAATGGACTAGAATAACTACTTAGAGCAACGTGTTTACCTACTTACTAATCATCAAACATTTCGTAAAAATACACAGCATACACTAATCGAAAGACACAGATCCTGTGAATACAGACAATATTTCAGATTTTCTAAGTGTCTTACAGCGAAAACACAATAAATCGTTATATTAGCATAGCACATAGCACATAGCAGCCCAGCATTGATTCTAGCCAAAGTGAGCGATAACGTCAACATCGCCAAAATATATTAATTTTTTCACTAACCTTCTCAGAATTCTTCAGATGACACTCCTGTAACATCATATTACACAATCCATATAGAGTTTGATCGAAAATGTGCATATTTAGCCACCAAAATCATGGTTAGACAATGTGAAATGTAGCCCAGCTGGTGAGAAAATGTCCGTGCGCCATATTAGACAGTGATCTACTCTTATACATAAATACTCATAAACGTGACTAAAAAATATAGGGTGGACAGGGATTGATAGACAATTTAATTCTTAATACAATCGCGGAATTACATTTTTTAAATTATCCTTACTTTTCAATACAGTTTGCGCCAAGCGAAGCTACGTCAAAAAACATGGCGTCCTAAGCCACTAACATTTTTCGACAGAAACACGATTTATCATAATAAAAATGTCCTACTTTGAGCTGTTCTTCCATCAGTATCTTGGGCAAAGGATCCTTTCTTGGGTCTAATCGTCTTTTGGTGGAAAGCTGTCCTCTTGCCATGTGGAAATGCCAACTGCGTTCGGGATGAACTGGAAGCGTGCCCAGCAATTCACAGCGTTTCAGAAATAAATGTCCCAAAATCGCACTAAACGGATATAAATTGCTATAAAACGCTTTAAATTAACTACCTTATGATGTTTTTAACTCCTATAACGAGTAGAAACATGACCAGAGTAATATTACTCCCTCCACTAATGCTTGGAACAAGTGCGGGTCGATGTCCTCCAGGCGCATGACGCAGCAAGAAAAGAGTTCCTAGCTACAGGGTTTTTTAATTTGTAGTGCCTGTGAACGCGCAATCGACCCCATTCAAATCGTCATCACGTAAAGGCATCCAGGGGAAGACGTAAGCAGTGTCCGTATACTCATAGCAATAACTGTGGCCTTTTAACTGACTCCAGATCAGGGGCCAACATTTCTGAAACCTGACTCCATGTCAGGGAAATTGCTGTAGAATGGGTTCTGTTCCACTTAGAGACAAAATGTCAACTCCTATAGACACTATAGACTGTTTTCTATCCAATAATAATAATAATATGCATATTGTACGATCAAGAATTTTGTGGGAAGCCGTTTCATAAATTACACGATTAGCATAAATAGTGACAACAGCACCCCCAGCCTCAACAGGTTAATAATAAGCAGAGGATGGTGATGTAAGAACCCGGCTAAACACAATGGACAAAAGCACGGACTAGTAAAAAGTAGTGTGCTTTAAATTGCTGATGTATATACCTCCCAGGGTGGAGTGCGTGCCTTTTCATCCCCAGATTTCTCCAGCATGAGTCGGGCCTGGACCCCAGGAGACATGGGTATACTAGACCTGTACACATAGACGTCATACTCAGGTATATCTTTCCAATCTGAGCGGCTTTCCTCAGAAAACTTCACAGCCCATTGCCATTGGTAGGTATTATATTCATTAATATTCTTAATTATCTTCTTTGGGAAAGGGGGGCAGTATTGAGTAGCTTGGATGAATAAGGTGCCCAGAGTAAACTCCCTGTTACTCAGGCCCAGAAGCTATGATATGCATATAAGTAGTAGATCTGGATAGAAAACACTCTAAAGCTTCCAAAACTGTTAAAATAATGTCTGTGAGTATAACAGAACTCATATGGCAGGCAAAAACCTGAGACAAATCCAACCAGGAAGTGGGACATCTGAGGTTTCTAGTTTCATTTAAGTGATTGCCTATCCAATACGCTGCGTCTATGGGGCCAGATTGCACTTCCCAAGGCTTCCAGCAGATGTCAACAGTCTTTAGAAAGTTGTTTGAGGCTTCTATTGTGGAAAGGGGTTGAATAAGAGCTATTTCAACAAATGGACTAGGCTTAGACCAATGAGTTGTTTACTGGAGGAAGGGGTTGAATAAGAGTTGTTTCAACAAGTGGACTAGGCTGAGGCCAATGAGTTGTTTACTGGAGGAAGGGGGTGGAATAAGAGCTGTTTCAACAAGTGGACTGGGCTGAGGCCAATGAGTTGTTTACTGCGGTGTCACACGGGCGCGCCATTCCTTCTTCTTCCTCTGTAATAAATACGCTATTGTTCGGTTGGAATATTATTGAAGATTTGATAAAAAAGACCCTAAGGCTTGATTTTAAACATCGTTTGACATGTTTTTACGAACTGTAATGGAACTCTTTTGACTTTGTCGCCAAGATATTGCGCACGCGCATTGTGCCTTTGGAATAGTGAAATAAACGTGTGAACAAAACGGAGGTATTTGGACATAAAGATGGACTTTATCGAACAAAACAAACATTCTTTGTGGAAGTGGGAGTCCTGGGACTGCATTCCGACGAAGATCAGCAAAGGTAAGTGAAGATTTATAATGCTATTTCGGACTTTTGTTGACTCCACAACTTGGCGGGTATCTGTGCTTTGGTGGCTGAGCGCTGTACTCAAATTATTGAATACTTTTTTATTTATTTTATTTAACCTTTATTTAACCAGGTAGGCAAGTTGAGAACATGTTCTCATTTACAATTGCGACCTGGCCAAGATAAAGCAAAGCAGTTCGACACATACAACAACACAGAGTTACACATGGAGTAAAACAAAACATACAGTAAATAATACAGTGAAAAATAAGTCTATATACAATGTGAGCAAGTGAGGTGAGATAAGGGAGGTGAAGGCAAACAAAATATATAAATAAATAAATAAAAATATAAAAAAAGGCCATGGTGGCGAAGTAAATACAATATAGCAAGTAAAAACACTGGAATGGTTGGTTTGCAGTGGAAGAATGTGCAAAGTAGAGATAGAAATAATGGGGTGCAAAGGAGCAAAATAAATAAATAAATACAGTAGGTAAAGAGGTAGTTGTTTGGGCTAAATTATAGATGGGCTATGTACAGGTGCAGTAATCTATGAGCTGCTCTGACAGCTGGTGCTTAAAGCTAGAGAGGGATATAAGTGTTTCCAGTTTCAGAGATTTTTGTAGTTCGTTCCAGTCATTGGCAGCAGAGAACTGTGTTTTCGCGGTAAAGCTTTTTTGAAATCTGACAGAGCGGTTGCATTAACATACATCTTGAATAACGTTCCAACCGGAAAATTAAATTGACTTCAGAAGAGCAATGGAACGGACGTCCTACTCATGTGAAGGCGCATGGTGAATGCGTGATCAGCCCGTGGAAGTGATTACTCATTCCTGTCTCCTTCGGCCCCCGAAGGAAGGTCATCAGAGTCATCAGACAAAGTTCTGTTGACTGTTGACATCTAGTGGAAGCCGTAGGAAGTGAAAACTCATCTATATCTCGCTGTCATTTCAATTGAGAGCATGGTTGAAAATCTGACACCTCAGAAACAATTCAAACAGGAAGTGGAACTTCAGGTTTTTGCCTGCAATATGAGTTTTGTTATACTCACAGACATAATTCAAACAGTTTTAGAAACTTCAGAGTGTTTTCTATCCAATATGAATAATATGCATATATTAGCAACTGGGACTAAGGAGCAGGCCGTTTAACTTCTTGTCAATAGGGGGAGCTGTTAGCACTTTGTAATAATGACGTTCCCAAATTAAACTGCCTCGTACTCAATTCTTGCTCGTACAATATGCATATTATTATTACTATTGGATAGAAAACACTATAGTTTCTAAAACCGTTTGAATTATATCTGTGAGTGAAACAGAACTGGACTTAGGGCAATTTTCCTATGTGGATGTGAGAATGCAGAATTTTGCTGGCTGTTCTGAGACCTGTGTATAAATCTGCCTGTCTTCTATTGGTTGAGATGCACTGCATACGCCTTCCCCTGGATGTTAGCGAATAGGGAGACTTGAAATGGAGTCTCTACGTAGATCTCAAAGGTTATAAATCAATTGGCAAAGACGTGTCTGTTCTTTTCCCTCTGACGCACTGAGGACCTTGGCATATTGTACTAGAACCATCGGTTATAGATCTTAGAAATTTTCGGCTGTGTTTTTATTCGATATAGGCTTTAAAGACATCATAATCTTGTTATTTTAAACCAAATTCTCAGTTTATGTCAGTATATTGCGATTTTTGGGTATTTCATTTCCTGGCGTTCTAGGGGGTTGGGTATCTCTCTCACATGCTAAAGTTTACTGCTAATTGCAACGTTGAAGAGGACGTTATACAACCTAGCAACGGTCCTTTTGGACAAAGGACACCTTTCCCAAGATTCTGATGAGAGTTCATCAAAAAGTAAGAACTATTTATGCTGATAATTCATTGTTCTGTTGAAAAATGTCAAATGCATAAGCCGCCATTAATTGCAGTGCAGCCTCGCTTTATCGCAAGCTGTATTTTGAAGTAACGTTAATTTTAAAAATGTAACCCAGCGATTGCATTAAGAACTAATTTGTCTTTCAATTGCTGTCCAACCTGTATTTTTTAGTCAAGTTTTGGAATAGTTACTGATTAGAATAGGTGCCTCTCCAAAGATTTCTCCTGACATTTTCTGGGCAGCTTTGCTACTTTTCTCATTGTATAACCACGATTTGTGGTGCTAAATATGCACATTTTCGAACAAACTCTATATGCATGGTGTAATATGATGTTATAGGACTGTCATCTGAAGAATTCTGAGAAGGTTAGTGAAAAATTTTATATATTTTGGTGGTTTATACGTTATCGCAATTTTAGGCTTGAAACAATGCTGTTGTGATGTTTGCTATTGTGGTAAGCTAATATAACGCTATATTGTGTTTTCGCTGTAAAACACTTAGAAAATCTGAAAAATTGGCTGGATTCACAAGATCTGTGTCTTTCATTTGCTGTACGCTGTGTATTCCTAAGAAATGTTTTATGATGAGTAATTAGGTAATACACGATGGTCTCTGTACTTATTCTAGTTGCTTTGTTGAGAGTTGTGATGGTGGCTGCAATGGTAAACTATGATTTATACCTGAAATATGCAAATTCTTCTAACAAAACATATTTATTGTATAGCATATGTCATCAGACTGTCATCTGATGAAAGTGTTTCTTGGTTATTGGCTATTTATATCTTTATTTGGTCGAATTTGTGATAGCTACTGACGCAGTAAGAAAAGGGTGGAGTAAAAAAAGTGGTGTCTTTTGCTAACGTGGTTAGCTAATAGATTTACATATTGCGTCTTCCCTTCCCGGGGGGTCCCGGATCCGGGTTTGTGACTCGTTAGACGTTATTATGGGCACCACTGTGCATCTTTCATCCAAGCTACTCAATACTGCCCCTGCAGCCATAAGAAGTTAAGAACAAGTGTATCTTTAGTTCTATGTAAAACACTTGTGTCTTTCATCAAAGTTTATGATGAGTATTTATGTTATTTGATCTGGCTCTCTGCAATTTCACCGGATGTTTTGGAGGCATTTCTGAACATGGCGCCAATGTAAACTGAGGTTTTTGGATATAAATATGAACTTTATCGAACAAAACATACATGTATTGTGTAACATTGAGTCCTGGGAGTGTCATCTGATGAAGATCGTCAAAGGTTAGTGATTCATTTTAACTCTATTTCTGCTTTTTGTGACACCTCTCTTTGGTTGGAAAATGGCTGTATGCTTTCTGTGACTAGGCGCTGTCCTAACATAATCGCATGGTGTGCTTTAGCCGTAAAGCCTTTTTGAAATCGGACACTGTGGTTAGATTAACGAGAAGTTTATCTTTAAAAGGGTGTGAAATACTTGTACAGTGGGGCAAAAAAGTATTTAGTCAGCCACCAATTGTACAAGTTCTCCCACTTAAAAAGATGAGAGAGGCCTGTAATTTTCGTCATAGGTACACTTTTTATTTTTTATTTTTTTATTTTACCGTTATTTTACCAGGTAAGTTGACTGAGAACACGTTTTCATTTGCAGCAACGACCTGGGGAATAGTTACAGGGGAGAGGAGGGGGATGAATGAGCCAATTGTAAACTGGGGATTATTAGGTGACCATGATGGTTTGAGGGCCAGATTGGGAATTTAGCCAACTATGACAGACAAAATGAGAAAAAAAAATCCAGAAAATCACATTGTAGGATTTTGAATGAATTTATTTGCAAATTATGGTGGAAAATAAGTATTTGGTCACCTACAAACAAGCAAGATTTCTGGCTCTCACAGACCTGTAACTTCTTCTTTAACCTGTTTGGGCTGCAGGGGCAGTATTGAGTAGCCGGATAAAAGGTGCCCATTTCAAACGGCCTCGTACTCAATTCTTGCTTGTACAATATGCATATTATTATTATTATTGGATAGAAAACACTCTAGTTTCTAAAACCGTTTGAAGTATATCTGTGAGTAAAACAGAACTCCTTTTGCAGCAAACTTCCTGATAGGAAGTGGAAAATCTGAAATCGATGCTCTCTTCTAGGGCCTGCCTATTAAAGTCCTTGATATTTATTCGTTTAGATGCACTTCATACGTCTTCCATTAGATGTCGACATTAACTGTAGTTCTACACTGTAAAAAAAGTAATTACATTTCATCTGTTTATGAATAATGGTAGAATACCGTGAAATTACAGGGATAAATTTATATTTAACTTTCGCCGTGTAGAATAATAAAATGTCAGAAAAAGCTAAATACATTAAACTTCCTGTATTTTTAAAAACATGCATCCCCTTTTCACAAGAATAAGCTCTAGAAATACAGCAATATACATTATTGTCACGTTCCTGACCTGTTTTCCATTGTTTCTGTATGTGTTTATTTGGCGTGAGTTGGGGTGGGCATTCTATGTGTTGTGTTTCTATGTTGGGTTTAATGTGTTGCCTGATATGGTTCTCAATTAGAGGCAGGTGTTTGACGTTTCCTCTGATTGAGAACCATATTAACGTAGGCTGTTCTCCCTGTTTGTTTGTGGGTGATTGTCTTCCGTGTTTGTGTCTGTGCACCACACGGGACTGTTTCGTTTGTTCATTCGTTTGTGTAGTCTGTACCTGTTCGTGCGTTCTTCGTGTATATGTAAGTTATCAAGTTCAGGTCTGTCTACGTTCGTTTTGTTCTTTTGTATTTTCCGAGTGTTTTCCGTATTCGTTTTTTCCCTTAATAAATATTCATGTCTGCATACAACGCTGCATTTTTGTCCGACCCTTACTCCTTCTCCTCATCCGAGGAGGAGGAAGTAGACAGCCGTTACATATTATAAAGAAAACACAAAATGTAACACTGTTTTATGGATATTTACTTTCGTTTTACATTCCAAATGCAGATAATTATAGTAAAAAAAAACTATTTCTGATGTTTATAAACAGTATAAAACTATGCAAGAGAAAGTCAAAAGAATGCTTTCATCTGTGATTGTACTGATATTGATCAATACATTAATTCCCTCAAGCACTTTCATGTCTGTCAGCCACAATGCAAATAGTCTGGGTAGCCATTTGATTAGCTGTTCAGGAGTCTTATTGCTTGGGAGTAAGCTTGGTCCTAAGCTTGGTGCTCTGGTACCGCTTGCCATGCAGTAGCAGAGAGAACAGTCTATGACTAGGGTGGCTGGGGTCTTTGACAATTTTTAGGGCGTTCCTGTGACACCGCCTGGTGTAGAATTCCTGGATGGCAGGCAGCTTATCCCTGGTGATGTACTGGGCCATTCGTACTATCTTCTGTAGTGCCTTGCGGTTGGAGGCCAAACATTTGCCGTACCAGGCAGTGATGCAACCAGTCAGGATGCTCTCGATGTTGCAGCCGTAGAACCTTTTTAGGATCTGAGGACCCATGTCAAATCTTTTCAGTCTCCTGAGGGGGAATAGGTTTTGTTGTGCCCTCTTCACGACTGTCTTGGTGTGTTTGGACCATTCTAGTTTGTTGGTGATGTGGACACCAACTTGAAGCTCTCAACCTGCATCATGTACTTTGTCAAAGTAAAGAAATCCTTTACATACTCAGAGCTTAATAACCACAGGATCAGGCACTTTAGCTACCAAGGATCTGATGTGAATTCCACACCCTCAGAAGTTGGTGAAAAGGGAATTAAACTAGGTGGCCAGGCAACAGAAAACTGGCCTCATTTGAGGCTCCTCCCTGTGATAATAGGCAAAAAGATTACTGCTAAAGAAGATTGGATATGGAAACTAACAATCCTACTTAAAGAGCTTGTGGAATTAATCTGTGCCCCTCCAATTCTGTGGCTCAAGTTACTTTGCTCAATGTTCTGATTCATGAGTATCTACAGACAAAAAAAAAAAACCTTCTCACAAACTGAGACCAAAGCATCACTGTCTGATCCACTATCCTGCTTTGATACTAAAGTTTGGCCAACTTATAAGGCTGTGGACAATGAGGTTCGAAGAGTGCAACATTTAAAAAACGTGTGTCAAACGCTTGCCAATAATCACCAACTTCTGCAAACCGATCTGAACTCAAGTTCCTTTTTTGCAAGTAAAATATTCATCACCTTTCAATGCTGTGTTATACAATGATGCTTTACACAATGCAGTTGAGGCAAGCTTGCTTAGGGGACCGGATATTGTGGTGTCCACAGATATATTTCAAGGGCACCTTTTACAGAAAGGGCCTCTTTCTATGCCTTTGTAATGGTGTGTCATAAGAATTCGAACAGATAGAGATTATTTTGATAAAGGAGAACAAGTCTACTTTCTTGTTACATGTCATAGTTCATCTTATTCACCACAATTTGGACTGTATGAAGTTCAAAGTGCTATTGACGGCAGGATGTGTCTTAATGCAGAACTAATGTTTGGATCACTACACATTACATCACTCATGCTGCCAAACATACCCTTGTAAAACTGACCATCCTACCAATCCTCGACTTCGGTGATGTCATTTACAAAATAGCCTCCAAAACCCTACTCAATAAATTGGATGTAGTCTATCACAGTGCCATCCGTTTTGTCACCAAAGCCCCATATACTACCCACCACTGCGACCTGTACGCTCTCGTTGGCTGGCCCTCGCTTCACACTCGTCGCCAAACCCACTGGCTCCAGGTCATCTACAAGACCCTGCTAGGTAAAGTCCCCCCTTATCTCAGCTCGCTGGTCACCATAGCAACACCCACCCGTAGCACGCGCTCCAGCAGATATATCTCTCTGGTCACCCCCAAAACCAATTCTTCCTTTGGCCGCCTCTCCTTCCAGTTCTCTGCTGCCAATGACTGGAACGAATTACAAAAATCTCTGAAACTGGAAACACTTATCTCCCTCACTAGCTTTAAGCACCAGCTGTCAGAGCAGCTCATAGATTACTGCACCTGTACATAGCCCATCTATAATTTAGCCCAAACAACTACCTCTTTACCTACTGTATTTATTTATTTTGCTCCTTTGCATCCCATTATTTCTATCTCTACTTTGCACATTCTTCCACTGCAAACCAACCATTCCAGTGTTATTTTTTACTTGCTATATTGTATTTACTTCGCCACCATGGCCTTTTTATATTTTTATTTATTTATATATATATTTTGCTTGCCTTCACCTCCCTTATCTCACCTCACTTGCTCATATTGTATATAGACTTTTTTTTTTTTTATTGTATATAGACTTTTCACTGTATTACTGACTGTATGTTTGTTTTACTCCATGTGTAACTATGTGTTGTTGTATGTGTCGAACTGCTTTGCTTTATCTTGGCCAGGTCGCAATTGTAAATGAGAATGTGTTCTCAATTTGCCTACCTGGTTAAATAAAGGTGAAATAAAAAATTACCTGCGTACACTTTCTACAGAACTAGAGTCATTTCAATGGAACATAGCATAGTAGATGCTGAAGAGGAAATCAATTAAGTTTTGGAAGTGGTAGAAGTAGATAGTTCAAATAACACGAGTCTGGACAAAAATACATTTGAATAGAGACCATGTGAACAATTTGTATTGAACGGTAGTCTTTACTTTTTTTCTTTAGTAGACATGGATGATCAAGACAGTGCTCTTGCATCATTTATATGTTCTGTGCTGCCAAACTGAAGTGGACATCAGTCAGTGCTGGATTCTCTTAAGACATTTGGTGTGGAAGAGCTGGAAGACATGATGTACAGGAGGCACATCTTCTACATGTCCTGAGGCCAGCAGAAGCAAGGAAGCTGAAATGAACACTACGTGTAAGTGTGTGTTTGTTACTTAAAGAACTCATGATAACTGTCGTTTAAAACATGGTATTGTCACTATATAAAATGTGTTAACCCTCCTGTTGTGTTCGTTTCATGTTAATTCATTCTGTGTTCCCGGTCCAAAATGACCGCCCCATTATAGCTGATTATTAATCCATAATAATACATATATTATCACCTAATGTTGTGTTAGATCTTTGTATCAGCTTAATTAAGTTCTTGTGAACATTACAAGTTTTGAACTTCTATTTGCTACTTATGGCCTGTAGGCCTCATTGACCTGAGCTCATACAACTCGTTTTTGAGTTAAAAAAAGCATAATGTATGGATTATTTTGACTATAACATATACTCAGATGTAACATATTGTGCTATTTATCAGACTACTTTGTGTCAAAGTTCAACCTCTCTGGGATCGTTCGGGACGCTAGCTTCCCACCTCGCCAACAGCCAGTGAAATTGCAGGGCGCCAAAGTCAAACAGAAATCGCATAATTAAAATTCCTCAAACATAAAAGTATTTCACACTATTTTAAAGATACACATGTCGTTAATCCAATGACAGTGTCCAATTTCAAAAAGGCTTTACGGCTAAAGCACAACATATCATTATGTTAGGACAGCGCCTAGTCACAGAAAGCATTCAGCCATTTTCCAACCAAAGAGAGGTGTCACAAACAGCAGAAATAGAGATAAAATGAATCACTAACCTTTGACGATCTTCATCAGATGACACTCCCAGGACTCAATGTTACACAATACATGTATGTTTTGTTCGATAAAGTTCATATTTATATCCAAAAACCACAGTTGGCACCTTGTTCAGAAATGCCTCCAAAACATCCGGAGAAATTGCAGAGCCACATCAAATAACAGAAATACTCATCATAAACTTTGATGAAAGATACATGTTTTACATAGAATTAAAGTTAAACTTGTTCTTAATGCAACCGCTGTGTCAGATTTCAAAAAAGCTTTACAGCAAAAGCACAATATTCAATAATCTGAGTACAGCGTTCAGCCACAAAAGCAAGCCATACAGTTACCCGCCAAATTGTGGAGTCAACAAAAGTCAGAAATAGCATTATAAATCTTCAGTTACCTTTGCTGATCTTCATCGGAATGCAGTCCCAAGACTCCCACAAAAAAAATTCATGTTGATCGATTACGTCCATATGCATGTCCAAATACCTCCGTTTTTGTTCGCGCATATAGTTCACTATTCCAAAGGCACAATGCGCGAGCGCAAAATCCAGGAGAAAAGTCAAGAGTTCCATTACAGTTCGTAGAAACATGTCAAACGATGTTTACAATCAAGCCTTAGGTTCTTTTTATCATAAATCTTCAATAATATTCCAACCGAACAATAGCGTATTCATTACAGAGGAAGAAGAAGAAGGAATGGCGCGCCCGCGTGACACTGCAGTAAACAACTCATTGGCCTCAGCCTAGTCCACTTGTTGAAACAGCTCTTATTCAACCCCTTCCTCCAGGAAACAACTCATTGGCCTCAGCCTAGTCCACTTGTTGAAACAGCTCTTATTCAACCCCTTTCCACAATAGAAGCCTCAAACAACTTTCTAAAGACTGTTGACATCTGCTGGAAGCCTTGGGAAGTGCAATCTGGCCCTATAGACACAGCGTATTGGATAGGCAATCACTTAAATGAAACTAGAAACCTCAGATTTCCCACTTCCTGGTTGAATTTGTCTCAGGTTTTTGCCTGCCATATGAGTTATTTTATACTCACAGACATTATTTTAACAGTTTTGGCAGCTTTAGAGTGTTGTCTATCCAGATCTACTACTTATATGCATATCATAGCTTCTGGGCCTGAGTAACAGGGAGTTTACTCTGGGCACCTTATTCATCCAAGCTACTCAATACTGCCCCCCTTTCCCAAAGAAGTTTAGTCTTATTACATACAGCCGCGAGGAACTATTGGATACAAGAGCAAGAGGATACAAGAGGATACGTCAACTTACCAACTTTACGACCAGGAATACGACTTTCCCGAAGCGGATCCTCTGTTTGGACCACTGCCCTGGACAATGGATTGGATCCCAGTAGTCGACCCAAAACAATGGCGCCGCAGAAATGGCAGACGGAGCGGTCTTCTGGTCAGGCTCAGTAGACGGGCACATCTCTCACCGCTCTTGAGTATACTACTCGCCAAGGTGCAGTCCCTTGACAACAAGGTAGACGAAATTCAAGCAAGGGTTCCTTTCCAGAGAGACAGAGATAGTAACATTCTCTGTTTCACGGAAACGTGGCTCACTCAGGATACGTTATCAGAGTCGATACAGCCACCTGTTTTTTTCACGCATCGTGCCGACAGAAACAAACATCTCTCTGGTAAGAAGAAGGGCAGGGTGAATGCCTTATCATTAATGAGTCGTGGTGTGATCATCACAACATACAGGAACTCAAGTCTTTTCGTTCACCTGACCTAGAATTCCTTACAATCAAATGCCAACCGCATTATCTACCAAGAGAATTCTCTGAGATTATAACCAGAACCGTGTATATCCCCCCCAAGCAGACACCTGAATGAACTTCATTGTTCAGGAAACAGGAAACCACATATCCTGAGGCTGCATTTATTGTAGCTGGGGATTTTAACAAGGCTAATCAGAAAACAAGGCTCCCTAAATGTGATCAGCATACCGAATGCACGACCCGGGCTGGCAAAATTCTGGATCATTGCTACTCTAACTTCCACGACGCATAGAAAGCTCTCCCTCGTCCTCCTTTCGGCAAATTGGACTACGACTCATTTTGTTGCTCCCAGCCTATAGACAGAAACTCAAACAGGAAACGCTCATGTCTGTTCAACGCTGGTCCGACCAATCTGATTCCACGCTTCAAGATTACTTCGATCAGATAGACTGGGATATGTTCCGGATAGCGTCGGACAACAACATTGATGCATACGCTGATTCGGTGAGCGAGTTTAATAGAAAGTGCATCGGTGATGTTGTACCCACGGTGACTATTAAAACCTTCCCCAACCAGAAACCGTGGATTGATGGCAGCATACACACAACTGAAAGCGCGAACCACTGCTTTTAAATCATGGCAAGGCAACCGAAACATTACCGAATACAAACAGTGTAGCTATTCCCTCCGCTGAGTCACAAATAAATGGCTCAGACACGAGATGTATGTGGCAGGGTCTACAGTCAATCATGGATTACAAAAAGAAAACCAGCCCCGTCGCGGACCAGGATGTCTTGCTCCCAGACAAACTAAATACCTTCTTTGCTCGCTTTGAGGACAATACAGTGCCACTGACACAACCCGCTACCAAAACCTGCGGGCTCTCCTTCACTGCAGCCAATGTGAGTAAAACATTTAAAGGTGTTAACCCTCGCAAGGCTGCCGGCCCAGACGGCATCCCTAGCCGTGTCCTCAGAGTATGCGCAGACCAGCTGGCTGGTGTGTTTACGGACATATTCAAATCAATCCATATCCCAGTCTGCTGTCCCACATGCTTCAAGAAAACCACCATTGTTCCTGATCCCAAGAAAGCTAAGAATTGAACTAAACGACTACCGCACCGTATCACTCACTTCTGTCATCATGAAGCGCTTTGAGAGACTAGTCAAGGACCATATCACCTCCACCCTACCTGACACCCTAGACCCACTCCAATTTGCTAACTGCCCCAATAGGTCCACAGACAACCCAATCACAATCACACTGCACACTGCCCTAACCCATCTGGAAAGAGGAATACCTATGTAGAATGCTGTTCATCGACTACAGCTCAGCATTTAACACCATAGTACCCTCCAAACCCGTCATTAAACTCGAAACCCTGGGTTTCGACCCCGCCCTGTGCAACTGGGTACTGGACTCTGACGGGCCACCCCCAGGTGGTGAGGGTAAGAAACAACATCTCCACCCCGCTGATCCTCAACACTGGGGCCCCACAAGGGTGTGTTTTCAGCCCTCTCTTGTACTCCGTTCACCCATGACTGTGTGGCCATGCACGCCTCCAACTCAATCATCAAGTGTGCAGACGACACTACAGTGGTAGGCTTGATTACCAACAACGATGAGACGGCCTACAGGGAGGAGGTGAGTGCCCTTGGAGTGTGGTGTCAGGAAAATAACCTCACACTCAACAAAACAAAGGAGATGATTGTGGACTTCAGGAAACAGCAGAGTGAGAACCCCCCTATCCACATCGACGGGACAGTAGTGATGAAGGTGGAAAGTTAAGTTCCTCTGCGTACCAATCACGGACAAACTGAATTGGTCCACCCACACAGACAGCATGGTGAAGGTGCAACAGCGACTCTTCAACCTCAGGAGGCTGAAGAAATTAATTCCTTTACACTTGTGTGTATAAGGTAGTTGCGAAATTGTTAGAGGACTTGTTAGATATTACTGCACGGTCGGAACTAGAAGCACAAGCATTTCGCTACACTCGCATTAACATCTGCTCACCATGTGTATGTGATCAATAAAATTTGATAGTAGACAATAACTGGCACTTCAGTTTTGTAATTCCTTGGAATCGAATGCCATCTGAGGATACAAGAAAGCTGGAGAACAGAGAGCCCAACTGGAAGTAAAAGACATTAAGTTATTCACCTGATTGTAGGTGAAATCTTTACAGTTGGTCCAATGCCAGGAAAGAAGTATTTGAGTGAAGTAGCCAGAACGATCGTGCAGACTTATCCTAAAGGCATTCAAAGATGTTATTGAAATTGTTGGAAGTGGACACGACTCGCTCACTAAGTAACTACAGAGCCGAGTTGATAACCTGAAGCGAGGGAACACCCTCCTTTTCCTAAGAAGACAGTCAAGTGAGTCTGAGGATCCACCATCCACGAGGATATGCCTGGATTCTTACAGCTGTATCAACTGTCGAGCAGGACGGCTACCAGCCAATGAAACTACAGAAACATACACAAGAACTAAAGATGTACAAAAACAGAAGCAAAGACAACAAGAGCATTGAAAAGAAAATGGCAGCAATTTTCTACTCCCAGAGGAAAGACATCACTTGTGGTATGGAGACCTCTGACATTGCCAAAGAATGGCCATATCTACACGAGACCCCTGGCCTCAAGACACATTTTAGTGAACTTACTGGTGTTGATGAGAAAGCCATGGCGAGCAAACGTGTGAGAATTGTGTTCTACTTCAAAATCTCTCCCTCGTGAGTGGAGGAGCAAGATTCCCAAGACACTGTCAGATATAGAACCTGTCAAAGAGAAGCCAGCAGCCAACCTACCTGGGTTTGTATTTCTGCTACTTAACTTTTTTAATGAATAAGAGAAGATGATCCTCAACGTTTATGAAACATGCCTTCCATCGGAAAGTTACTATGCAAAGCACACCATGCATCGTTGTTTGTGGAAAGACATTTTCTGCGTTTCCACTTTACATACCCAAGCGAAATCAGCGATTTTCTTAAAGTCAATTATTTTGGAAACACAAGTTTTACTTTAGTACACTGAATAGTATAAAATAATTAGGTTTTATTTTTAACACACTTACACACTTAAATATATTCCTAATTTAAACTAATATCTTATTTTAAGTGTAAGTGTCACAATCGTTATAATGAATGGACCAAGGCGCAGCATGCGTAGAGTTCCACATATTTTAATAAATCAAAACTCACCAAACAAAACTAACAAACGGAACGTGACGTTCTGGGCTGCTTTACAGGCAGCTACACAAACACAAGATCCCACAAAGGGGAAATGTGCTTCTTCACCTGCATTCTAGCTGTTTGGGGTTTTAGGCTGGGTCTCTGTACAGCACTTCGAGATATTAGCTGATGTACGAAGGGCTATATAAAATAAACTTGATTGATTGATTGAAATGGCTGCCTAAATATGATCCCCAATCAGAGACAACGATAAACAGCTGCCTCTGATTTGGAAACATACCAGACCAACATAGATGATTAAACACCTAGATAACCCACCGTAGTCATTGTCACGCCCCAACCACCATAGAGAATAAACATCTCTCTATGGTCAGGGCGTGACAGTAAGGCTGTTTGTTATCCTGTATTAAAAGCATTGTGATCGGTCCTGCATAACAATAAAGCAGGACAAGTGGAAAAAGGAATGAGACAAAAAGAACCAAGGGCAATTTAAAGTGTTTTAAATTAAATAAACAAGGCGTTTATTTTCCAAATAAACAAGTCGACATCTCTCTGACCATTTAAGGAAAATAAAATAAACAGTAAACCAATATGCACTCTAAGGAACAAAAAGGAGAAGCTATACTGATGAAGAAGAGGATAAGAGTCCGAATCCTGCTTCGCATGTCATTAGGCACGTAGTGTTTTAACTTTGACAACATGCTTCTGGTTTACTGCATTGAATTGGTAGCTCTTTGAAAACTGAACTGGGCATCAGAGCTTGTTTTTAAAATTATAGAAATACTATTTTAACACTATATAGTTTTCCAATCTACAACATAAGTGGTTCTGAAATAATACAAGTATACAGCTTTCTTCGCTTGGGTAACAATGTGGCAGACGTGTGTGAGGGAGATAAAATGGGAGTTTAAGGGAGAGGGATGGAGAAGGAACAAAAGAGGGAGATAGAATGGGAGTTTGAGGGAGAGGGATGGAGAAGGAACAAAAGAGGGAGATAGAATGGGAGTTTGAGGGAGAGGGATGGAGAAGGAACAAAAGAGGGAGATAGAATGGGAGTTTGAGGGAGAGGGATGGAGAAGGAACAAAAGAGGGAGATAGAATGGGAGTTTGAGGGAGAGGGATGGAGAAGGAACAAAAGAGGGAGATAGAATGGGAGTTTGAGGGAGAGGGATGGAGAAGGAACAAAAGAGGGAGATAGAATGGGAGTTTGAGGGAGAGGGATGGAGAAGGAACAAAAGAGGGAGATAGAATGGGAGTTTGAGGGAGAGGGATGGAGAAGGAACAAAAGAGGGAGATAGAAGGGGGCTCATATAGTTGTGGCTTAGAACGACAGAATAATAACTTCACCTGAATTCTATAACCAAAATATCAAAACATATATATATATTTTTTATGCTTTAATTGAATTTCCTATCCGTAACTATCAAGTGTATAGTTCCACAATTGTTTATACACTGATATTACCTGATACCCCTCCTCCCTTTCTACCAATCTCCCTCTCTGCCCTTTCTACCAATCTCCCTCTCTGCTCTCTGCACACACAGGTAAAGGTTTGAACGTGTATTGAATAACATAATATACGTAATAAATCTTGAAAAAATATATATAAGGAAATCCCTGTTTAATGTTTGTTATTTTGTTTTTTTTGCTGGAGAATTCTTTATTTTCACAACCAACAATAGTTACATTGAGAGTAGGTTTTTGTAATCTTATGATAATTATCTGTTTTCTAGCTTTATTTTGACATCAATTAGGAGTTGTCTGCTTTTTAGTTGACCAATTCTCTATTTTCGCAACTGATACCAGTTGAATTGAGAGTAGTTTTTTTTATAATATAATAACAATTATCTGTGTTCTAGCTGTATTTTGGCATCCATTATGGAGTAATGTCTGTTTTTTCGCTTAAGAGTTTTCTAGTTTCACAACTGATGCCAGTTAAAATGAGATAGTTTTTTTTGTAGTATTATGATTATAATGTGTGTTATATTTTGTCATCTAAGGAGTTCTTTAGGCTTTGTAACTGGTAAATTCTTTATTTTCACAACCAGCAAAAAAGGCTGAGGCAGGGAAGCCTGGGGATCTGGCTGAAGCATGAGGCTGAGGCAGGGAAGCCTGGGGATCTGGTTGAGGCATGAGGCTGAGGCAGGGAAGCCTGGGGATCTGGTTGAGGCATGAGGCTGAGGCAGGGAAGCCTGGGTATCCGGCTGAGGCATGAGGCTGAGGCATGAGGCTGAGGCAGGGATGCCTGGGGATCCGGCTGAGGCATGAAGCTGAGGCAGGGAAGCCTGGGGATCCGGCTGAGGCATGAGGCTGAGGCAGGGACGCCTGGGGATCTGGCTGAGGCATGAGGCTGAGGCAGGGAAGCCTGGGGATCTGGTTGAGGCATGAAGCTGAGGCAGGGAAGCCTGGGGATCCGGCTGAGGCATGAGGCTGAGGCAGGGAAGCCTGGAGATCTAGTTGAGGCATGAGGCTGAGGCAGGGACGCCTGGGGATCCGGCTGAGGCATGAGGCTGAGGCAGGGAAGCCTGGGGATCTGGTTGAGGCATGAGGCTGAGGCAGGGAAGCCTGGAGATCTGGTTGAGGCATGAAGCTGAGGCAGGGACGCCTGGGGATCCGGCTGAGGCATGAGGCTGAGGCAGGGAAGCCTGGGGATTCGGCTGAGCTTGTAGCAGTTCCAGGACCCGACGTCATTACTCTGACTCAAACATTATTTATTTTTTTAAACACTCCCTGATGCTTCAGGCGAGGTGTTATTCTGTAACGAGTGCATTGAGAGTCGGGAAACAAGTTCAGGGAGTAAGTGTTTTATTAATAAATAAAATGAACACAAAACACAAACGCACCGACGTGAAAACAGAGTCAATAACACCTGAGGAAAGAACCAAGGGGAGTGACAGATATAGGGAAGATAATCAAAGGGGTGATGGAGTCCTGAGGCACAGAGATGATGGTGACCGGAGAGGGAGTATACGTGACATGTGGGCAGTGAGAGGGAGTATACGTGACATATGGGCAGTGAGAGGGAGTATACGTGACATATGGGCAGTGAGAGGGAGTATACGTGACATATGGGCAGTGTGAGGGAGTATACGTGACATATGGGCAGTGAGAGGGAGTATACGTGACATATGGGCAGTGAGAGGGAGTATACGTGACATATGGGCAGTGAGAGGGAGTATACGTGACATATGGGCAGTGAGAGGGAGTATACGTGACATATGGGCAGTGAGAGGGAGTATACGTGACATATGGGCAGTGAGAGGGAGTATACGTGACATATGGGCAGTGAGAGGGAGTATACGTGACATGTGGGCAGTGAGAGGGAGTATACGTGACATATGGGCAGTGAGAGGGAGTATACGTGACATATGGGCAGTGAGAGGGAGTATACGTGACATGTGGGCAGTGAGAGGGAGTATACGTGACATATGGGCAGTGAGAGGGAGTATACGTGACATATGGGCAGTGAGAGGGAGTATACGTGACATATGGGCAGTGAGAGGGAGTATACGTGACATATGGGCAGTGAGAGGGAGTATACGTGACATGTGGGCAGTGAGAGGGAGTATACGTGACATATGGGCAGTGAGAGGGAGTATACGTGACATGTGGGCAGTGAGAGGGAGTATACGTGACATATGGGCAGTGAGAGGGAGTATACGTGACATATGGGCAGTGAGAGGGAGTATACGTGACATGTGGGCAGTGAGAGGGAGTATACGTGACATATGGGCAGTGAGAGGGAGTATACGTGACATATGGGCAGTGAGAGGGAGTATACGTGACATATGGGCAGTGAGAGGGAGTATACGTGACATATGGGCAGTGAGAGGGAGTATACGTGACATATGGGCAGTGAGAGGGAGTATACGTGACATATGGGCAGTGAGAGGGAGTATACGTGACATGTGGGCAGTGAGAGGGAGTATACGTGACATATGGGCAGTGAGAGGGAGTATACGTGACATGTGGGCAGTGAGAGGGAGTATACGTGACATATGGGCAGTGAGAGGGAGTATACGTGACATGTGGGCAGTGAGAGGGAGTATACGTGACATATGGGCAGTGAGAGGGAGTATACGTGACATGTGGGCAGTGAGAGGGAGTATACGTGACATGTGGGCAGTGAGAGGGAGTATACGTGACATATGGGCAGTGAGAGGGAGTATACGTGACATATGGGCAGTGAGAGGGAGTATACGTGACATGTGGGCAGTGAGAGGGAGTATACGTGACATATGGGCAGTGAGAGGGAGTATACGTGACATGTGGGCAGTGAGAGGGAGTATACGTGACATATGGGCAGTGAGAGGGAGTATACGTGACATATGGGCAGTGAGAGGGAGTATACGTGACATATGGGCAGTGAGAGGGAGTATACGTGACATGTGGGCAGTGAGAGGGAGTATACGTGACATATGGGCAGTGAGAGGGAGTATACGTGACATATGGGCAGTGAGAGGGAGTATACGTGACATATGGGCAGTGAGAGGGAGTATACGTGACATATGGGCAGTGAGAGGGAGTATACGTGACATATGGGCAGTGAGAGGGAGTATACGTGACATGTGGGCAGTGAGAGGGAGTATACGTGACATGTGGGCAGTGAGAGGGAGTATACGTGACATATGGGCAGTGAGAGGGAGTATACGTGACATGTGGGCAGTGAGAGGGAGTATACGTGACATATGGGCAGTGAGAGGGAGTATACGTGACATGTGGGCAGTGAGAGGGAGTATACGTGACATATGGGCAGTGAGAGGGAGTATACGTGACATGTGGGCAGTGAGAGGGAGTATACGTGACATATGGGCAGTGAGAGGGAGTATACGTGACATATGGGCAGTGTGTGTCAAGGCTGAAAAGGCTGCATCTAAAACCAGCATCTGGTCTAAAATATCCCGATCAGCTCTGTCTGGAATTAGCACTTTGGATCATGCTTTTATGGACACACCTCGAATACATCCACCCCGCCCATCTGAGAGTAAGCGAGCTGACATAAGACAGGTAAATTGGCGAACCTGTCGTTAGGGCTGGAAAATGTCAGTGTGACAGTTTTTACATGACGAAAACTGCAAAGTATCACGCGTTCGACACTAGCGCCGCCTTAACGCCAGCCGAAAATAGAGCCCCAAGAGTGACTTAGAGTCCCACAGCGGTATCTGCTAGGCTGCATTCCATGTGGTTGAAACCAGAATTGAAGTTGGTAAGCGAGAGCTTGTGATGTGGATGCTTAAAGCCAGAACTTCTTCATGTTAAGCATTTCAACCACACTCTTATTAAGGAATGGAGGAAGCAGTGTGATGGCATGTTGAAGTTGGCAAGCCAGCGGAGCTTGTAGAGCTTGTCATGATGATACTTAAAGCCACAATCCTTATTTTTGTGAATACCTTCAAAGACTGGGCCACAAAAAAAAACGTTCGCAATGGAGAAAATTTAACTTGATATACATCAAATCAAATGTATTTATATAGCCCTTCGTACATCAGCTGATATCTCAAAGTGCTGTACAGAAACCCAGCCTAAAACCCCAAACAGCAAGCAATGCAGGTGTAGAGGCACAATGGCTAGGGAAAACTCCCTAGAAGGGCCAGAACCTAGGAAGAAACCTAGAGAGGAACCAGGCACAAGGGGTGGCCAGTCCTCGTCTGGCTGTGCCAGGTGGAGATTATAACAGAACATGGCCAAGATGTTCAAATGTTCATAGATGACCAGCAGGGTCAAACAATAATAATCACAGTGGTTGTCGAGGATGCAGCAGGTCAGCACCTCAGGAGTAAAACACCTGTAGTTGTCAAGTAATGACTCAGTGACAGAATGACAGTTCATCAGAGTGGCCAGCACTCAGGCTCTTTATAACATGATGGTAAATGCATCACTCTGATTGGTGTGTCCCCACATCCACATCTAATGCTTCGTTCCAACAGAATTACAGAGTGCCGATAAATGAAACACGAAAAAAAAGTCCATGCAATGTGGAAAGGGTTAAAAAATGTTCTGAGAGATATGAGGAAACACAAGTTTAATAAAAAGAGAGAGGTAGACTTACTAAAATACCACAACTGCTCGTGTTTGGTAGAAGGAGAATAATATTTATATTGGAGATTTGTAAATCAAATCAAATGTATTTATATAGCCCTTCGTACACCAGCTGATATCTCAAAGTGCTGTACAGAAACCCAGCCTAAAACCCCAAACAGCAAGCAATGCAGGTGTAGAAGCACGGTAAAGCAGAGAAGAAGTTTTACTCTAAGTTTTTGTTTAACTTGTTGTGGTCAAAATAGCTGATTTGTGTCAAAGGTCACAGTGTTTCAATAAATTTGAATAAAATGTTGAAAGTCACAGCTTAAAGTGGAACTGACACCGTTTTAACGACCTATCAAACAGATATCAAACAAACAGACAATCAGTAAAAAACATTTCAAATTCACAGTTTATGCCACAAAACCAACTTTATAAGAGGTTTTAAATGTATACATTTTTTCGGCTCAAAATTCCACTACATAGAGTCGGGTATAGTTGGCAGAATAGATGGATGCAGTCGATGCATGATTAATATAATTTGCCAATTCAAAGCTAGGTAATCTACTAAAAATTGCTATCAGGTACCTGATCACAGCTCGTACATTGTTTGCTGCCTGAAGTCATTTGGGTGAATCCCTGTTTTAGTTTCTCTCCAATATCTTTGGACGAATACAGGTGAAAGTAAGGCGGGCATCTCATCACAATGAAACTAGCAAGGCCAATGATCACACAAGTCATAACGTGTTTAATAGTATCTATCGTATCTATGTCTATATTTATTTAGCAAGATAAAAACACAAAACCTTGTTGTGACTAGCTAGCTAGCTAGCTAGTGGGGGGGGATGTAACGTCATCGCTTGAACGAGTGCTTGGTATGGCAACAGCACCGGCCTCGATCACAGGGCACTACAGAGAGTGATGAGGACAGCCCAATACACCTCTATATCAGGCTGTGTGAAAGGAAGGCCCGGAAAATCGTTTTAAGACTCCAGCCACCCAAGACATAGACTGTCATCTCTGCTTCAGCAGGGCAAGCGGTACCAGTGCATCAAGTATAACAGTAACAGGCTTCTGAACAGCTTCTATCCCCAAGCCATAAGACTGATATATAGCTAACATAATGGACTATACAGACTATCTGAGCTGACCCTTATTTTTTATTTTGCACTGGGGTGTGTGTACACTCACAGGACTCTACACACTCACACATACTGACACTCCAACACACACATAACATGCACACACATTTATACTGACTCTGCACATCATTTATGCTGCTGCTACTGGTTCCTTACACATATACATAAAGTACCTTCGGAAAGTATTCAGACCCATTGACTTTTTAAACATTTTGTTCCGTTACAGCCTTATTCAAAAAAAATTTTTTTTTTAAATCCCTCGTCAAGCTACACCCGATACCCTATGACGACAAAGCAAAAACAGGTTTTTAGAAATGTTTGCAAATATTTCAACAATAAAATAAACGGTAAATGCGACTCCTTACTCAGTACTTTGTTGAAGCACCTTTGGCAGTGATTACAGCCTCAAGTCTTCTTGGGTATGACCGTACAAAGCTTGGGACACCTGTATTTGGGCCGTTTCTCCCATTCTTCTCTGCAGATCCTTTCAAGCTCTGTCAGGTAGAATGGGGGAGCGATGCTGCACAGCTATTTTCAGGTCTCTCCAGAGATGTTCAGACACTTGTCCCAATGCCACTCTCCTGCATTGTCTTGGCTGTGTGCTTGTGGTAGTTGTCCTGTTGGAAGGTGAACCCTCACCCCATACTGAGGTCCTGAAGTCCTGAGAGCTCTGGAGCAGGTTTTCTGCTCTCTGTACTTTGCTCCGTTCATCTTTCCCTCGAGCCTGACTAGTCTCCTAGACCCTGCCGCTGAAAAACATCCCCACATCATGATGCTGCCACCACCCTGCTTCATCTTAGGGATATTGCCAGGTTTCCCACAGACGTGACGCTGGCATTCAGCCCAAAGAGTTCAATCTTTGTTTCATCAGACCAGAGAATCATGTTTTTCATTGTCTGAGAGTCCTTTAGGTGCCTTTTGTTCAACTCAAAAATGTCTAAATCCTGTTTTTGCTTTGTCATTATGTGGTATTGTGTGTAGATTGATGAGGAAAATTTGGTATGTAATCCATTTTAGAAGAGGGCTGTAACGTAACAGAATGTGGGAAAAGGGAAGGGGTCTGAGTATCTACCTCTACCACTCCATTATCCCTACACATGGAATATAACGGGCCCTTTATATAGCTCCTTACTTTCTCGTGTTCTTACGTGAAACTTTAGTGGGGCAAGTACCTTCGTTGCAGGCGTCATTTGGTTAGCTAGCTAACAAGAATTGTGTCTCACTTCTGAACATCAACTCAGACTGTTATGGATAGCTAGCATATCAAATGTATTTGTCACATGCGCCGAATACAACAATGCAGTTCAAGAAGAGTGAAAAATTGATTTACCAAATAAACAAAGTAAAAAATAATCAGAAGTTACACAATAAAATAACAATAACGCGGCTGCAGAGAAAACAGTCTATGACTTGGGTGACTGGAGTCTCTGAACATTGTATGGTCTTTACTCTGACACCGCCTATTATATAGGTCATGGATGGCAGGAATCTTGGCGCCAGTGACGTACTGTGCCGTACGCAGTACCCTCTGTCAGAAGCCGAGCAGTTGCCATACCAGGTGATGATGCAACTGGTCAGGGCGCTCTCGATGGTTGATAGCTGTAGAACCCTTTGTCGTGCCCTCTTCACGACTGTCTTGGTATGTTTGGACCATCATAGTTTGAAACTCTCGACCCGCTCCACTGCAGCCCCGTCAATGAGAATCGGGGCGTGCTCGGACCACTTTTTCATGTAGTCCACGATCAGCTCCTTTGTCTGGCTCACATTGAGTGAGAGGATGTTGTCCTGGCACCACACTGCCAGTTCTCTGACCTCCTCCCTATAGGCTGTCTCATCGTTGTCGATGATCAGGCCTACCACTGTTGTGTAGTCAGCAAGCTTAATGAGGGGGTTAGAGTCGTGTTTGGCCACACAGTCGTGGGTGAACAGGGAGTACAGGAGGGAACTAAGTGCACACCGCTAAGGGGCCCCAGTGTTGAGGATCAGCATGACAGAGGATCCAAGAAGTCCAGGATCCAGTTGCAGAGGGAGGTGTTCAGTCCCAGAGTCCTTAGCTTAGTGATGAACTTCGTGGGCACTATGGTGTTGAACGCTGAGCTGTAGTCAATGAACAGCATTCTCACATAAGTGTTATTTTTGTCCAGGTGGGGAAGGGTAGTGTGGAGCGCGATTGAGATTGCTTTATCTGAGGATCTGTTGGGGCGGTATGCAAACTGGAGTAGGTCTAGGATATCCGGGAGGATGCTGTTGATGTGAGCCATGACCAGCCTTTCAAAGCACTTCATGGCTACTGATGTGAGTGCTACGGGGCGGTAATAATTTTAGGCAGGTTACCTTTGCTTCCTTGGGCACAGGGACTATGGTGTTCTGCTTGAAACACGTAGGTATTACAGACTCGATCAGGGAGAGATGTCAGTGAAGAAGACACTTGCCAGTTGGTCCACGCATGCTTTGAGTACACATCCTGGTAATCCGTCTGGCCCCGCGGCTTTGTGAATGTTGACCTGTTTAAAGGTCTTGCTCACATCGGCTACAGTAATCATACAGTCATCCAGGTGCTCTCGTGCATGCTTCAAATCAAAGTTCAAATAAAAGTTTGTCACGTGCTCCGAATACAAAACCGAATACCAAACCTTAGAGTGAAATGCTTACTTACAGGCTCTAACCAACAGTGCAATTTCTAAGTATAAAAAAGGTTTTAGGTGAACAATAGATAAGTAAAGAAATAAAAACAACAGTTAAAATTAACAGTAGCGAGGCTATTTACAGTAGCGAGGCTATATCCAGGCACCAGTTAGTCGGGCTGATTGAGGTAGTATGTACATGAATGTATAGTTAAAGTGAATATGAATACAGTTGAAGTCGCATGTTTACTTACACTTAGGTTGGAGTCATAAAAACAAATGTTTCAACCACTCCACAAATTTCTTATTAACTAACTATAGTTTTGGCAAGTCGGTTAGGACATCTACTTTGTGCATGACACAAGTAATTTTTCCAACAATTGTTTACAGACAGATTATTTCACTTCTAATTCACAGTATCACAATTCCAGTGGGTCAGAAGTTTACATACTGTGAATATAAACAGCTTGGAAAACTCCAGATGATGTCATGGCTTTATATGATTCTGATAGGCTAATTGATCTCATTTGAGTTAATTGAAGGTGTACCTGTGGATGTATTTCAATGCCGACCTTCAAACTCAGTGCCTCTTTGCTTGACGTCATGAGAAAATCTAAACAAATCAGCCAAGACCTCCACAAGTCTGGTTCATCCTTGGGAGCAATTTCCAAAAGCTTCAAGGTACCACGTTCATCTGTACAAACAATTGTACGCAAATATAAACACCATGGAACCACGCAGCCGTCATACCGCTCAGGAAGGAGACGCGTTCTGTCTCCTAGAGATGAATGTACTTTGGTGCGAAAAGTACAAATCAATCCCAGAACAACAGCAAAGGACCTTATGAAGATGCTGGAGGAAACAGGTACAAAAGTATCTATACCCACAGTAGAACGAGTCCTACATCGACATAACCTGAAAGGCCGCTCAGCAAGGAAGAAGCCACTGCTCCAAAGCCGCCATAAAAATACCAGACTACGGTTTGCAACTGCACATAGGGACAAAGATCGTACTTTTTGGAGAAATATCCTCTGGTCTGATGAAACAAAAATAGAACTGTTAGGCCATAATGACCATCGTTATGTTTGGAGGAAAAAGGGGGACGCTTGCAAGCCGAAGAACACCATCCCGACCGTGAAGCACGGGGGTGGCAGCATCATGTTGTGGGGGTGGCAGCATCATATTGTGAGGTTGCTTTGCTGCAGGAGGGACTGGTGCACTTCACAAAATAGATGGCATCATGAGGAGGGAAAATGCTTGGTCGCAAATGGGTCTTCCAAATGCGGTCCACATTAACTTGCGTTGTGTTCCTAGGTAGCTTTGACGTTGAAAAGCGTATTGTTATTTACTTATTAATGTATTGATTTTCGTATTGGAACGTCGACGCGAGGCTGCACGGCCATCTGATCTGTCTGGACACGTGAGATGGAGAGGATGAACATTGAGGAGAATAAAGTGAAAGAGGTTTTCCTTGGACAATGACCCCAAGCATACTTCCAAAGTTGTGGCAAAATAGCTTAAGGACAACAAAGTCAAGGTATTGGAGTGGCTATCAAAAACCCCTGACCTCAATCCCATAGAAAATTTGTAGGCAGAACTGAAAAAGCGTGTGTAAGCAAGGAGGCCTACAAACCTGACTCAGTTATACCAGCTCTGTCAGGAGGAATGGGCCAAAATTCATCCAACTTATTTTGGGAAGCTTGTGGAAGATTACCCGAAACATTTGACCCAAGTGAAACAATTTAAAGGCAATGCTACCCTATGCTAATTGAGTGTATGTAAACTTCTGACCAACTGGGAATGTGATGAAAGAAATAAAAGCTGAAATAAATTATTCTCTCTACTATTATTCTGGTGATCCTAACCTACCTAAAACAGATACTTTTTACTAGGATTAAATGTCAGGAATTGTGAAAAACTGAGTTTATATGTCTTTGGCTAAGGTGTATGTAAACTTCCGACTTCAACTGTAGGTCAGTGCTATCCGGGATCCCGTCCCATAACTATTTTAATTTTCAACTTGAATGGGTTAAGTACGTCCCAAGGATCCCGTTGGACACAATAGACACACAATGGACACAATCTCATCCTGCTTGTCGGCTGTTTAGAGATGAACAACTAAACTAACTAACCATCGATTCAGCAATGTGTCAATTGTGAAGACCCTAAAAGTTTTTAAATCATAAATTGGTGAACTTCCTAGCCAGCTAAAGAGATCTAACAAATAGTTTTTCCTCCATTTGTTTTCAGGGACTAAAGTGGGCAACTGATCGCGTTTCACTCTTTGGGTTGGCGGCCCGACTCATTTGGAGGTAAAACATTTTAACAACATGTGATGGGAAAAAGTAAGGAAATGCAGCCAGCTGTGTTCTGTTCAATCTAGGTTTGCTAGCCAGTCAAATTATTTGTGATTTCTGTTGATGAGTCTGTTTTGCTAGCCAGCTGCAACTTTCTCCTGACACTTTCTCAAGTTAAAAGGTAGTTAAAAGGTTAAATTATTCTACTCTTAACGTAAACAACTTGACCAAGCCTAAAAATATGCAAAACATGTTTACAAAACGACTGCATATTATAAATAAAGGTAGTTGTGGCTTCAGCAACTTGAACCAGCACTGAAATTTGAGCAGTGAGGTTCATTTCTCCCCACTTGTCTCTGCTTATTCCAGGTTGAAGTACATCCCACCCTGAAGATGTAGCCCTTTCCTGCATTCAAATGTCCAAATCGCCCTCTAGTGGTCTCATGGGTGGAATGTTATTCATAATTTTTATATTTTCATAACGAAAGAAACTCCACTCAAATTATATATTTGTTGAATTAGTCCATTGTTTACATAGTCCCAAAATGTTTTGCTTATCAGCAATCAAGTTTTCAAGATCCAGATATCATCCCCTGTATGATACGTTTTCCATCACATTGTTGTGGCAGATATTTGGGTGAGCTGTTGTAACTTCTCAAGGGTTATGTTATTGTTCTGTGTTGGACTGTGATGTCATGCATTTCATAGACTCCTGTTATCACTGCACCCTAAAACAAGGCCATTGTGTTCTGGAACTGTTGCTTGTATAAAATAACTGTCGTGTAGAAAAAAAAAAAAAAAAAAAAAAAGATTGTATTACCACCTCCCACTATATAAGGGACATGGAACCATTTACTCTGGGAGCTGACTGCGATCAGAGCCGGATCTACCTCGCAGCTGCTCTTATACATTAAAGATTTTTCTATTATACAATGAAATAGTCTCTGCCTTAAACCGTACGATAATTATTCTGGTCTGTGTCAACTTCATTCATTAACAGGCACTGAGGAGATCGATTCTGTTACTTGTTATTCTTGTCAGATATTTCTCTATAGTTGTTTGCTGAATTGCTACAATGGCTACAAACAACTCAAGCTTGGTGGAATGTGAATACGAAATCACCTGCCTGTGAATCCCAAATGGCAGTAATCTATTAGAAAAATGCTATCTACTAAGGTAGGTGCATTTGGAGGCAGCTGCCTTTTGGATTGGTTAAATATTAACAGTAGGCTCCATCAACATTACTTTCCATTCATTCAAAGTGTCAAAACGATTGCTCAGCACTGGGCGCTAATTGGTGACGCTCAGAGACTAAGCATGCCGCTCAGACCAGTGTGCTACAGTACAGCAGTTCTCAATGCTATAGCAAGCCTTGAGAATACATTATGGAATGAGCAGTGCTTGGTTTGAGCCAGATCCTCCCAGATCAGGATCCTGCAACCTTATGGTTTTTTTCTTCCCCAGAACCTATTTGCCAGGATCCGGTACTTCTCGTGGCAAGAAAAATAATTAACTGTTTGCAATGTAAACATTCTAATAAAAGCTATCGGAGTAATTCAAGTTGACTCATCCTGTAATTATCCTGGCTGCCTCTTTAAAAAATATGTCATGTGAAAACAGTGCCAAATATTCTAAGAATTGATTTGTGTTGGGCTGGACCCGGGTTGCTGGTTTGCACAACATTGTAGCCAGTATAGACCAACAAGTGGCCATTGCTGTGGTGAGAGAATAACACTTGTAATCTCTCTCACAGAAATAGAATGAGATTCTCTCTCTCTCTCTCTCTCTCTCTCTCTCTCTCTCTCTCTCTCTCTCTCTCTCTCTCTCGCTCTCTCGCTCTCTCTCTCTCTCTCTCTCTCTCTCTCTCTCTCATACACATGAGCCTGCACCTCTCATCTCTCCAGTGTTGCACTTCATAATTGATGTCCTTATAGAATCATGGCCGCGGGAAGGAGGCTGGAGGTGCTGCAGCACCTCAGATTAATTGAAATGTTTTTGCCAAAGTTATAGAATAACGACTGTCTGTTCAGAAATAAATTCTAATAATTCCCGAATACGACACCAGGAGGAGGCCTATAATTTAGCCACATAGGATCAATAGTTTATTTAGAAAAAAATCTCTCGATTGTGTGTAGCCCAATAACAAGGCTTGACAACAGTTGAGAATTTGCGGCAAATCTGTCAGTGAACAGCATGCAACCAAAACAGGCCTTTCACAATATTTCAAATACACATCGTGGAAAAACACAGATCCCGCTGAAAAGAGAAGACTGATCTGTCTGTAGCCTATGGCACGAGAGCATCGGCCATCGCAGGGTGAGTGAGCTGCGCATCATTGGGTGAGTCAGTGAAACTTCATATTGTACAATATGTGTTTCCACGCAACTACAGTAGGTCTAGGCTATTGATTAAAAACGAAGTTTTAATTGATCTCCAATTCTCAGTGTCGGTGTCAAAGTACAGCCTGTCATTTCGATAATTTGTGAGGTATTAAAAAAAGACACCTCCCAATTTACAAATTAATCACTGGGCATGAGGTCGGTTGGTTTGCATAGCCTTCCCTAAACCATAGCCCCATGGGTACGGTAATGTACAGTGTAGCCTACAAACACCGCTTCCAGCTGCCCCCTGGCAGCGAGTCTAAATATAAAAATGTCATATTAAGATCCGTCATCTGTACATCCAGAATGTTGAATAAAATGTCATTTGAACTTACTCTGCCGGTTGTCCCCTTTGTCATTATGCCGATTGGAAATTTGAGACGAAATATCCACAGGAAAGAATTGTAGATATCCTCTCTCTATGAGCCATGTTACAATTCCCACCAAATGTGTTAACCCTACTGTCTCGACCCGGGTTCGCTTCCCTGTCCCGCCGGGTACTACAGAGAGAGCCATACTTAAATCCGTCTTTTATATTTCCAACTCGCAGGGGATTACAGGTTTCTACGACAACACCCGGCTCCTCAATTTATTTTGTAATGGTTAGTAATGTATTTTCATTCAAAAGCTCCACCATTTTGAGCCAACACACCTGCAATTATACTGGTATACATTAGTGATAAGGCTATGTACAGGTTCTCTCTTTTCCATCGATCTCTCTCTCTCTCTCTCTCTCCTAAATTGTTCCTTTGAAGAGGCATCAGATTGAGGGGGTTGGGTTCATCTCGGCCGGGCGTGCGTGTAGTTTAGTACTTGGATGAAAGTTGATTTCATTCCATTTGGAACCGGGATCCCTCCTACGCGTGAGCCACGTGCCCCGCTCTGTCGGCGTAGTCGGCTCAAAACAAAAAGGGACATAATTCAGCAGGTGTGGTAATGAGTAGGATTCTGTGTTTTCACATGCAAAAGTGTTTGCTTTTGATTAAAAAGGCGGATGCCATGGAGAGACCCAGATATCTATAGCTTACCTTAAACTGACAGATTTCTTATGAAGAAATTGTATTATGCTAATTTGATTTCCGCAGGGGCGCAGACATCAGCTCTATACTTGCAGGGGTAGACAACCCTGTTCCTAGAGTGATGCAGGTACTGCAGGATTTTTGTCACAACTAGGCACTACACCTGACCAACTGAGCTAATTAATCAGTTCAGTGAATGCCTACATAACACACCTAATCTTCCAGATTTGTTCAATCAAAAACATGAAGTGCCTGCAGGACCAGGGTTGCTTACCCCTGCTCTTGCATCTCTTACATCTCTTACATCTCTTACATCCCAACTCCAGTCCCCCCAACAGTGGTTCCCAACTCCAGTCCTCCAGTACCCCCAACAGTGGTTCCCAACTCCAGTCCTCCAGTACCCCCAACAGTGGTTCCCAACTCCAGTCCTCCAGTACCCCCAACAGTGGTTCCCAACTCCAGTCCCCCCAACAGTGGTTCCCAACTCCTGTCCTCCAGTCCCCCCAACAGTGGTTCCCAACTCCAGTCCCCCCAACAGTGGTTCACAACTCCAGTCCTCCAGTACCCCAAACAATGGTTCCCAACTCCTGTCCTCCAGTCCCCCCAACAGTGGTTCCCAACTCCAGTCCTCCCAACAGTGGTTCCCAACTCCAGTCCCCGCAACAGTGGTTCCCAACTCCAGTCCCCCCAACAGTGGTTCCCAACTCCAGTCCTCCAGTACCCCAACAGTGGTTCCCAACTCCAGTCCTCCAGTCCCCCCAACAGTGGTTCCCAACTCCAGTCCTCCAGTACCCCAACAGTGGTTCCCAACTCCAGTCCTCTAGTACACCAACAGTGTTTCCCAACTCCAGTCCTCCAGTACCCCCAACAGTGGTTCCCAACTCCAGTCCTCCAGTACCCCCAACAGTGGTTCCCAACTCCAGTCCTCCAGTACCCCAACAGTGGTCCCCAACTCCAGTCCTCCAGTACCCCAACAGTGGTTCCCAACTCCAGTCCTCCAGTACGCCAACAGTGTTTCCCAACTCCAGTCCTCCAGTACCCCCAACAGTGGTTCCCAACTCCAGTCCTCCAGTACCCCCAACAGTGGTTCCCAACTCCAGTCCTCCAGTACCCCAACAGTGGTTCCCAACTCTAGTCCCCCCAACAGTGGTTCCCAACTCCAGTCTTCCCAACAGTGGTTCCCAACTCCAGTCCTCCAGTACCCCAACAGTGGTTCCCAACTCCAGTCTCCCCAACAGTGGTTCCCAACTCCAGTCTCCCCAACAGTGGTTCCCAACTCCAGTCTCCCCAACAGTGGTTCCCAACTCCAGTACCCCCAACAGTGGTTCCCAACTCTAGTCCCCCCAACAGTGGTTCCCAACTCCAGTCTCCCCAACAGTGGTTCCCAACTCCAGTCCTCCAGTACCCCAACAGTGTTTCCCAACTCCAGTCCTCCAGTCCCCCCAACAGTGGTTCCCAACTCCAGTCCTCCAGTACCCCAACAGTGGTTCCCAACTCCAGTCCTCCAGTACCCCAACAGTGGTCCCGAACTCCAGTCCTCCAGTACCCCCAACAGTGGTTCCCAACTCCAGTCCTCCAGTACCCCAACAGTGGTTCCCAACTCCAGTCCTCCAGTACCCCAACAGTGGTCCCCAACTCCAGTCCTCCAGTCCCCCCAACAGTGGTTCCCAACTCCAGTCCCCCCAACAGTGGTTCCCAACTCCAGTCCTCCAGTACCCCAACAGTGGTTCCCAACTCCAGTCCCCCCAACAGTGGTTCCCAACTCCAGTTCTCCAGTCCCCCCAACAGTGGTTCCCAACTCCAGTACCCCCAACAGTGGTTCCCAACTCCAGTCCTCCAGTACCCCAACAGTGGTTCCCAACTCAAGTCCTCCAGTACCCCAACAGTGGTTCCCAACTCCAGTCCTCCAGTCCCCCCAACAGTGGTTCCCAACTCCAGTCCTCCAGTACCCCAACAGTGGTTCCCAACTCCAGTCCTCCAGTCCCCCCAACAGTGGTTCCCAACTCCAGTCCCCCCAACAGTGGTTCCCAACTCCAGTCCCCCCAACAGTGGTTCCCAACTCCAGTCCTCCAGTACCCCCAACAGTGGTTCCCAACTCCAGTCCTCCAGTCCCCCCAACAGTGGTTCCCAACTCCAGTCCTCCAGTACCCCCAACAGTGGTTCCCAACTCCAGTCCCCCCAACAATGGTTCCAAACTCCAGTCCTACAGTACCCCAACAGTGGTTCCCAACTCCAGTCCTCCAGTACTCCCAACAGTGGTTCCCAACTCCAGTCCTCCAGTACCCCAACAATGGTTCCCAACTCCAGTCCTCCAGTACCCCCAACAGTGGTTCCCAACTCCAGTCCTCCAGTACCCCCAACAGTGGTTCCAAACTCCAGTCCCCCCAACAGTGGTTCCCAACTCCAGTCCCCCCAACAGTGGTTCCCAACTCCAGTCCCCCCAACAGTGGTTCCCAACTCCTGTCCTCCAGTCCCCCCAACAGTGGTTCCTAACTCCAGTCCCCCCAACAGTGGTTCACAACTCCAGTCCTCCAGTACCCCCAACAATGGTTCCCAACTCCTGTCCTCCAGTCCCCCCAACAGTGGTTCCCAACTCCAGTCCTCCCAACAGTGGTTCCCAACTCCAGTCCCCGCAACAGTGGTTCCCAACTTCAGTCCCCCCAACAGTGGTTCCCAACTCCAGTCCTCCAGTACCCCAACAGTGGTTCCCAACTCCAGTCCTCCAGTACCCCCAACAGTGTTTCCCAACTCCAGTCCTCCAGTACCCCCAACAGTGTTTCCCAACTCCAGTCCTCCAGTACCCCCAACAGTGGTTCCCAACTCCAGTCCTCCAGTACCCCCAACAGTGGTTCCCAACTCCAGTCCTCCAGTACCCCCAACAGTGGTTCCCAACTCCAGTCCTCCAGTACCCCAACAGTGGTTCCCAACTCCAGTCCTCCAGTACCCCAACAGTGGTTCCCAACTCCAGTCCCCCCAACAGTGGTTCCCAACTCCAGTCCTCCAGTACCCCAACAGTGGTTCCCAACTCCAGTCCCCCCAACAGTGGTTCCCAACTCCAGTCCTCCAGTACCCCAACAGTGTTTCCAAACTCCAGTCCTCCAGTCCCCCCAACAGTGGTTCCCAACTCCAGTTCTCCAGTACCCCCAACAGTGGTTCCCAACTCCAGTCCTCCAGTACCCCAACAGTGGTTCCCAACTCCAGTCCTCCAGTACCCCCAACAGTGGTTCCCAACTCCTGTCCTCCAGTCCCCCCAACAGTGGTTCCCAACTCCAGTCCCCCCAACAGTGGTTCCCAACTCCAGTCCTCCAGTACCCCAACAGTGGTTCCCAACTCCAGTCCCCCCAACAGTGGTTCCCGACTCCAGTCCTCCAGTACCCCAACAGTGGTTCCCAACTCCAGTCCTCCAGTCCCCCCAACAGTGGTTCCCAACTCCAGTCCCCCCAACAGTGGTTCCCAACTCCAGTCCCCCCAACAGTGGTTCCCAACTCCAGTCCTCCTGTACCCCCAACAGTGGTTCCCAACTCCAGTCCTCCAGTCCCCCCAACAGTGGTTCCCAACTCCAGTCCTCCAGTACACCCAACAGTGGTTCCCAACTCCAGTCCTCCAGTACCCCAAACAGTGGTTCCTAACTCCAGTCCTCCAGTACCCCCAACAGTGGTTCCCAACTCCAGTCCCCCCAACAATGGTTCCAAACTCCAGTCCTACAGTACCCCAACAGTGGTTCCCAACTCCAGTCCTCCAGTACTCCCAACAGTGGTTCCCAACTCCAGTCCTCCAGTACCCCAACAATGGTTCCCAACTCCAGTCCTCCAGTACCCCCAACAGTGGTTCCCAACTCCAGTCCTCCAGTACCCCCAACAGTGGTTCCAAACTCCAGTCCCCCCAACAGTGGTTCCCAACTCCAGTCCCCCCAACAGTGGTTCCCAACTCCTGTCCTCCAGTCCCCCCAACAGTGGTTCCCAACTCCAGTCCCCCCAACAGTGGTTCCCAACTCCTGTCCTCCAGTCCCCCCAACAGTGGTTCCCAACTCAAGTCCCCCCAACAGTGGTTCACAACTCCAGTCCTCCAGTACCCCCAACAATGGTTCCCAACTCCTGTCCTCCAGTCCCCCCAACAGTGGTTCCCAACTCCAGTCCTCCCAACAGTGGTTCCCAACTCCAGTCCCCGCAACAGTGGTTCCCAACTCCAGTCCCCCCAACAGTGGTTCCCAACTCCAGTCCTCCAGTACCCCAACAGTGGTTCCCAACTCCAGTCCTCCAGTACCCCCAAAAGTGTTTCCAAACTCCAGTCCTCCAGTACCCCCAACAGTGTTTCACAACTCCAGTCCTCCAGTACCCCCAACAGTGGTTCCCAACTCCAGTCCTCCAGTACCCCCAACAGTGGTTCCCAACTCCAGTCCTCCAGTACCCCCAACAGTGGTTCCCAACTCCAGTCCTCCAGTACCCCAACAGTGGTTCCCAACTCCAGTCCTCCAGTACCCCAACAGTGGTTCCCAACTCCAGTCCCCCCAACAGTGGTTCCCAACTCCAGTCCTCCAGTACCCCAACAGTGGTTCCCAACTCCAGTCCCCCCAACAGTGGTTCCCAACTCCAGTCCTCCAGTACCCCAACAGTGTTTCCCAACTCCAGTCCTCCAGTCCACCCAACAGTGGTTCCCAACTCCAGTTCTCCAGTACCCCCAACAGTGGTTCCCAACTCCAGTCCTCCAGTACCCCAACAGTGGTTCCCAACTCCAGTCCTCCAGTACCCCCAACAGTGGTTCCCAACTCCTGTCCTCCAGTCCCCCCAACAGTGGTTCCCAACTCCAGTCCCCCCAACAGTGGTTCCCAACTCCAGTCCTCCAGTCCCCCCAACAGTGGTTCCCAACTCCAGTCCCCCCAACAGTGGTTCCCAACTCCAGTCCTCCAGTCCCCCCAACAGTGGTTCCCAACTCCAGTCCCCCCAACAGTGGTTCCCAACTCCAGTCCTCCAGTACCCCAACAGTGGTTCCCAACTCCAGTCCTCCAGTACCCCAACAGTGGTTCCTAACTCCAGTCCTCCAGTACCCCCAACAGTGGTTCCTAACTCCAGTCCTCCAGTACCCCCAACAGTGGTTCCCAACTCCAGTCCCCCCAACAGTGGTTCCCAACTCCAGTCCTCCAGTACCCCAACAGTGGTTCCCAACTCCAGTCCTCCAGTACCCCAACAGTGGTTCCCAACTCCAGTCCTCCAGTACCCCCAACAGTGGTTCCCAACTCCAGTCCTCCAGTACCCCCAACAGTGGTTCCCAACTCCAGTCCTCCAGTCCCCCCAACAGTCTTTTCCAACTCCAGTCCTCCAGTACCCCCAACAGTGGTTCCTAACTCCAGTCCTCCAGTACCCCCAACAGTGGTTCCCAACTCCAGTCCCCCCAACAGTGGTTCCCAACTCCAGTCCTCCAGTACCCCAACAGTGGTTCCCAACTCCAGTCCTCCAGTCCCCCAACAGTGGTTCCCAACTCCAGTCCTCCAGTCCCCCCAACAGTGGTTCCCAACTCCAGTCCTCCCAACAGTGGTTCCTAACTCCAGTCCTCCAGTACCCCCAACAGTGGTTCCCAACTCAAGTTCCCCCAAAAGTGGTTCCCAACTCCAGTCCCCCCAACAGTGGTTCCCAACTCCAGTCCTCCAGTACCCCCAACAGTGGTTCCTAACTCCAGTCCTCCAGTCCCCCCAACAGTGGTTCCCAACTCCAGTCCTCCAGTACCCCCAACAGTGGTTCCCAACTCCAGTCCTCCAGTCCCCCCAACAGTCTTTCCCAACTCCAGTCCTCCAGTACCCCCAACAGTGTTTCCCAACTCCAGTCCTCCAGTACCCCCAACAGTGGTTCCCAACTCCAGTCCTCCAGTCCCCCCAACAGTCTTTCCCAACTCCAGTCCTCCAGTACCCCCAACAGTGGTTCCCAACTCCAGTCCTCCAGTACTCCAACAGTGGTTCCCAACTCCAGTCCTCCAGGACCCCAACAATGGTTCCCAACTCCAGTTCTCCAGTACCCCCAACAGTGGTTCCCAACTGCAGTCCCCCCAACAGTGGTTCCCAACTCCAGTCCTCCAGTACCCCAACAGTGTTTCCCAACTCCAGTCCTCCAGTACCCCAACAGTGGTTCCCAACTCCAGTCCCCCCAACAGTGGTTCCCAACTCCAGTCCTCCAGTACCCCCAACAGTGGTTCCCAACTCCAGTCCTCCAGTACCCCAACAGTGGTTCCCAACTCCAGTCCTCCAGTACCCCCAACAGTGGTTCCCAACTCCAGTCCTCCAGTACCCCAACAATGTTTCCCAACTCCAGTCCTCCAGTACCCCAACAGTGGTTCCCAACTCCAGTCCTCCAGTACCCCAACAGTGGTTCCCAACTCCAGTCCTCCAGTACCCCAACAGTCTTTCCCAACTCCAGTCCTCCAGTACCCCCAACAGTGGTTCCCAACTCCAGTCCTCCAGTCCCCCCAACAGTGGTTCCCAACTCCAGTTCTCCAGTACCCCCAACAGTGGTTCCGAAACTCCAGTCCTCCAGTACCCCCAACAGTGGTTCCCAACTCCAGTCCTCCAGTACCCCAACAGTCTTTCCCAACTCCAGTCCTCCAGTACCCCCAACAGTGGTTCCCAACTCCAGTTCTCCAGTACCCCCAACAATGGTTCCAAACTCCAGTCCTCCAGTACCCCAACAGTGGTTCCCAACTCCAGTCCTCCAGTACCCCCAACAGTGGTTCCCAACTCCAGTCCCCCCAACAGTGGTTCCCAACTCCAGTCCTCCAGTACCCCAACAGTGGTTCCCAACTCCAGTCCTCCAGTCCCCCAACAGTGGTTCCCAACTCCAGTCCTCCAGTCCCCCCAACAGTGGTTCCCAACTCCAGTCCTCCAGTCCCCCCAACAGTGTTTCCCAACTCCAGTCCTCCAGTCCCCCCAACAGTGGTTCCCAACTCCAGTCCTCCAGTCCCCCAACAGTGGTTCCCAACTCCAGTCCTCCAGTGCCCCCAACAGTGGTTCCCAACTCCAGTCCCCCCAACAGTGGTTCCCAACTCCAGTCCTCCAGTCCCCCAACAGTGGTTCCCAACTCCAGTCCTCCAGTCCCCCAACAGTGTTTCCCAACTCCAGTCCTCCAACAGTGGTTCCCAACTCCAGTCCTCCAGTACCCCAACAATGGTTCCCAACTCCAGTCCTCCAGTACCCCCAACAATGGTTCCAAACTCCAGTCCTCCAGTACCCCAACACTGGTTCCCAACTCCAGTCCTCCAGTCCCCCCAACAATGGTTCCAAACTCCAGTCCTCCAGTACCCTCAACAGTGGTTCCCAACTCCAGTCCTCCAGTCCCCCAACAATGGTTCCCAACTCCAGTCCTCCAGTCCCCCAACAGTGGTTCCCAACTCCAGTCCTCCAGTACCCCAACAATGGTTCCCAACTCCAGTCCTCCAGTACCCCAACAATGGTTCCCAACTCCAGTCCTCCAGTCCCCCCAACAATGGTTCCAAACTCCAGTCCTCCAGTACCCCAACAGTGGGTCCCAATTACAGTTCTCCAGTCCCCCCAACAGCACACATTTTGATTTTTATTGTAGCCCCGGACAAACATACCTGATCATAACTCGCTGAGGGCCTGATGATTAGTTTACACGTTGAATCAGGTGTGCTTTTCCAGTAAAATATCTCAAATATTTAATAACGACCGATGGTCTGTCTGTCCCTCCATGTGGAAGCTCTTCTCATGCTAATGTCTCTTCGACAGTCTGTCTTTGTCTTCTCTCAATGCAGTGCGTTTTCTTGACCACACAGGAAAAACAACATTATAGAGAACAGACAGTCCCTTTAATTGAATTAACTTTTTTTTAAACATTTTTGGGTTAAGTTAGCAGACATTGTTATCCAGACCAACTTAAGTGCCTTGCTCAAAGGAACATCAGATTCTTTGGACCTAATCAGCTTGGGGACTCGAACCAGCAACCTTTCAGTTACTAACCCAACACGCTTAAACTACTAGGCTACCTGCCGCCCTTAAAATAATACATATTACAATTGACCTTTCTGTACCTCTTGTAGTCAATTACATTTATAATGCATAGTACATTATCAAAAAGTTCAAGAGGGTATAGAGGGTTATTATTTTAAAGAAGATTTTACTTGCAATGAGTGTGATGTGGTTGTGTACTCTACTATAGCTGAAAGCACTTCTGGAGAAGAATTGCAAAATGACTAAATGTAGGGAAGCCAGTTGTTATATGAAGCTGTTCGTGTTATGGATCCAATATTGTTTTCATTTGTATAATTTATTTTATTTTAATAATGTTTTTTATATCTGAATTTCAGTATGATTCATTTAATAATGTTTTTATATCTGAATTTCAGTATGATTTATTTAACACAAATAAATACTAGGGTTGGTTTGCTCAGAAAAGTGGCTTCCACCTACTGTTCTGTTTGAGCCCACATCCTTGCCTTTGCGTGTGTGTGTATGTGTGTGTGTTCGTGTGTTCATGGGGGTGGGTATGTGTGTTCGTGTGTTCGTGAGGGTGGGTATGTGTGTGTGTGTGTGTCTCTCTCCTTGCCTGTGAGGTTAAAATGAGCTGCTGGGTGTTTGTAGCGCTCTCCTCGGTACATAAAGAGCTCAACAGAGGCAAAATGGCTACTGTAAAAATGACCGTGTAATAACTGTTAACACAGAACTTAAAAAGGGTTTGAATGGAAAGATATAGAAAGTTATTGCAGTGTCCTGTATACTAAAATTGTATTTATTTATTATGAAGAATAGCAGGGTGATCATGAATCCAAAAACCTTTTCAAAACAACTTTCCTTTTTACTGTCTATAAATGTAGTATACACCGACCAGTAGAACCAATTAGATTCTCAGCCTATACTTTGAACATAAATAAATCACATTTTATTTTACACGAATCGCTGGAGACATATTATTTGATATTGACTTTCTGACCTAGGTCATTCTATAAATCTGTTTCGCTTGTCCCTAGTCAGTCTTGTTGCTATGGACGTTGCTAGCGATTCACCATTCCCTTTTAAGTGTGTCTGCAGTATAACTTGCTATAATGCGGAGACAGACGGACGTGACGGAAAAAAACTATTCATGGCTTTCACCTACAGTGCATTCGGAAAGTATTCAGACCCCTTGACCTTTTCCACATTTTGTTACGTTACAGCCGTATTCTAAAATAGATTCAATTCCCTCATCAATCTACACACAATACCCCATAACGACAATGCAAAACATTTTTTTTTTTGCAAATGTATAAAAAATAAAAAATCTCAAATATAAGTTACATAAGTATTCAGACCATTTACTTAGTATTTTGTTGAAGCACCTTTAGCAGTGATTACAGCCTCGAGTCTTCTTGTGTATGATGCTACAAGCATGGCACACTTGTATTTGGGGAGTTTCTCCCATTCTTCTCTGCAAATTCTCTCAAGCTCTGTCAGGTTGAACGGGGAGCGTCGCTGCACAGCACTTTTCAAGTCTCTCCAGAGATGTTCGATCCGGTTCAAGTCCAGGCTCTGGCTGGGCCACTCAAGGACATACAGAGACTTGTCTCGAAGCCACTACTGCGTTGTGTTGATTGTGTGCTTAGGGTCGTTGTCCTGTTGAAAGGTTCACCTTCACCCAAGTCTGAGGTCCTGAGCGCTCTGTAGTTTTCATCAAGGATCTCTCTGTACTTTGCTCCCTTCATCTTTCCCTCGATCCTGACTAGTCTCCCAGTCCCTGCCACTTAAAAACATCCCCACAGCATGATGCT